>NC_038256.2:24494078-24495490 GCF_000004515.6 Glycine max | reverse complement strand
GTAGACGATCAATCTCAGAAGCAATTGATTTAAAGCATCCCCTCGAAACCATCCCAAGAAGCCTCTTGTATAAGGTTTTTTTATATACATGGCCAACCACATGCGTACTGGTTTCAAAGGATGCTTTAATTTCGACGTGTTGCAGCGTGATCATGTTGTTTCATGGCATCCCAAACACTACATAGGTCTCCAACGCTATTTTGTAGTACTCTCCCTGAGAGCCCAATGAGCTGATTCAACCCTACATTTAAAATACACAACAAACATGAAAATATACAACAATTAAATACCATTTAATATTAATCGTTACTAACAAATAAAATCAGTTGTTAATACCTGTTTGTTGTTGTGTTGCCTAGGTGCATGACCTTATTCGTCCATGCTGTAATAAATTTTTCCTTGTGGGGGATAATCCATGTGTCGTTAACATCCCCCAACGAACATCGGCCAAGGCAAACAAGCAACTTGAAACTTCTGATGTGACTCATGGAACTCGTATTCGGACGGACAATCAACCAAAGTACCCCAGTTATCCATTACATAGTCCCAAGCATTTTTTTCCCCGATTAAAGATTTGCACTTCGCCTTCGCCTTCTTATCGATATGAAACCTGCACAACTAATTAGTAGACTCGGGAAACACAGTTTTCACTGCATTCATCAGTGCTAGGTCTCTGTCAGTGACAATAACAAGAGGGAGGCGATCGTGTCTTAAAAATAGGCCTCGAAATCGTTCCAAAGCCCATACAATATTATTAACACGCTCAGCCTCCAGATATGCAAACCCAGCAGAGAATGTCATCGCCGTTGGTGTCACTCCAACAAAGTCAAGTAGTGGGAGTCTGTACCTGTTTGTTTTGTAGGTACTGTCTATAAAAAACACCAGATGACATGCATTGCATAACTTTACTGCATCTGGGTGACACCAAAACAGATCACGCACCACAACTTCATCCTTCAATCTATGCCAATGAATGTATTGATCACGTTCGAGAAGCTTCATCAGATGCTGCATTTCGGTATCAGCTCCTCTTATTGAAGAACGATATGCACTTCTTGCATTGTAAATTTGCTTTATCGTGGTGTAACTGTCGGCATTGTGTTCCTTCAACGTTAGCAAGATGTTTTTCGGTTTCACCATCGACTTTGTCATATCAGCAATAATTTTCTTTTCTTCCTTAGTCAATCGCCCAGCGTATGGATGTCCAACTAAGGACTTCGCCAATTCATGATTATGAATCCCACAGATCAACTTCACCATCCAACCTTCCCCTCCACGCACTGGTTTCCCACGAAGCCTAAAGGGACAACCACATTTCCTACTCCCGGTGTCTTTTCTAACGAATTCTTTATTTCTACACTTGTACGTACCACTCCTTTCACACCCAAATAACAAGTCCTCAGATGGTACGA
>NC_038256.2:23768015-23809691 GCF_000004515.6 Glycine max | reverse complement strand
TGCCTTTACGGTTTTAGGTGATTCCTTGGAATGCCTTCAAGGACAAGTTCTTGGAGAATTACTTCCCGCGAGATCTCAGGAAGCGGAAGGCGAGGGAATTTCTGGATTTGAAGCAAGGAAACATGTCTGTTGGGGAGTACACGGCTAAGTTTAATGAGCTTCTGCAGTATTGGCCTCAATACCAAGATGCTCGGAATGAGGAAGATCTGTGTGCTCAGTTTGAGAATGGGCTTCGGTTGGAGATCCAACAGGCGGTTAGTTATATGCAGATTACGGATTTTAATCAGTTGGTGACAAAGTGCAGGATTTTTGAGGACAAGATGAAGGAGAGGCAAGCTAGAGGTGTTGGAGGACCTCAGAGAAACCATCCTTTTAGGGGGAATGGTAACAAGAGGATGAAGCCGTATGCTAGCAACAAGGGGAAGCAACCCATGGCTACGTCCAACATGAGCCAGTCAAGGGGGACTGGGGTACAATGCTTTCAGTGTGGAGGACCGCATATTAAGAGGAATTGCCCACAGCTCCAGCAGACACAGGAGAACCGTTGTTATGTGTGTGGCAAGGTGGGCCATTATGCTCGAGAATGTAGGGTGACCGGGAGACCGACGGTAACAGCCAATTCCAACACCGTCAATCGTGGACCCACTAATTCCACAAGGAGCGGTAATGTTAGCAACAACAACACTAGTGGTGGAAGACCAAAAGTACCCTCTCGGGTATTTGCTATGAGTGGATCAGAAGCAGCTGCCTCCGACGATTTGATACGGGGTAAGTGTTTGATTGCTGATAAACTACTAGATGTACTTTATGATTCAGGTGCCACGCATTCTTTCATATCTCATGCATGTGTGGAGAGGTTGGGGTTATGTGCGACGGAGTTACCATATGATATGGTGGTGTCTACTCCGACGAGCGAGCCTGTAACCACCTCTCGGGTGTGTTTGAAGTGTTCCATAATTGTTGAGGGTCGATCTTTTATGGCGGATTTGATTTGCCTACCTTTAGCTCATCTAGATGTGATCTTGGGGATGGATTGGTTATCTACTAACCATATCTTTCTAGACTGTAAGGAGAAGATGCTAGTGTTTGGTGGAGATGTAGTTCCAAGTGAATCTTTGAAAGAGGATGCAGCCAACGAAGGAACGGAGGATGTTCAAACTTACATGGTGTTGTTCTCTATGTATGTGGAAGAGGACGCTGAAGTTAATAGTATACCGGTGGTGTCGGAATTTCCAGAAGTTTTTCCGGATGATATTTGTGAATTGCCACCTGAGAGAGAAGTGGAATTCATTATTGACTTGGTGCCTGGGGCGAATCCAGTGTCGATTGCGCCTTATAGAATGTCTCCGGTAGAACTAGCAGAGGTGAAGGCACAAGTGCAGGATCTTTTGAGCAAACAATTTGTTCGTCCAAGTGCATCACCATGGGGAGCACCGGTCTTGTTGGTTAAAAAGAAGGATGGAAGTATGAGGATGTGTGTAGACTACCGGCAGTTAAACAAGGTCACTATCAAGAACAAATATCCGCTACCAAGGATAGATGATTTGATTGACCAATTGAGGGGAGCAACGGTATTTTCGAAGATAGATTTGCGATCGGGGTATCATCAAATCCGAGTTAAGAAGGAAGATATCCCAAAGACTGCGTTTCGGACTCGGTATGGGCACTACGAGTATTTAGTCATGCCATTTGGAGTGACTAATGCTCCGGCTATTTTCATGGACTATATGAACCGTATATTCCATGATTACTTGGACCAATTTGTGGTTGTGTTTATTGATGATATCCTAGTGTATTCAAGGAATAAGGAGGAGCATGAGAAGCACTTGAGGATTGTGTTGCATATCCTGAGGGATAGGAAGTTGTTCGCCAAATTGTCAAAATGTGACTTTTGGTTGGAGAAAGTGCAGTTCTTGGGGCACGTGATTTCTAAGGATGGGGTTGCGGTGGATCCAAACAAGGTGGAGTCGGTTATGGAGTGGCAACAACCGAAAACTCCAACGGAGGTTCAAAGTTTCTTGGGGTTAGCTGGCTATTATAGAAAGTTCATTGAGGGATTTTCTAAATTGGCATTGCCCCTAACTAAGTTGACTCGTAAGAATGAGAAGTTTGTTTGGAATGAGAAGTGTGAGCAAAGTTTCCAAGAGTTGAAGAGGCGGTTGACGACAGCTCCAGTGTTAATTTTGCCCGACCCTAAGAGAACATTTGAAGTGTATTGCGATGCAAGCGGGCAAGGCTTGGGGTGTGTGTTGATGCAAGAGGGAAGAGTAGTGGCGTATGCTTCACGTCAATTACGTCCTCATGAAGTTAACTATCCGACTCATGACTTGGAACTAGCAGCGGTGGTCTTTGCCTTAAAGATTTGGAGGCATTATTTGTACGGTACTCGTTTTGAAGTTTTCAGTGATCACAAGAGTCTCAAATACTTGTTCGATCAAAAGGAACTCAATATGAGACAACGAAGATGGATGGAGTTCCTCAAGGATTATGATTTTGGACTTTCCTACCATCCAGGAAAGGCTAATGTAGTAGCCGATGCGCTAAGCCGGAAATCTTTACATGTTGCGACTATGATGAGTTTGGAGCAGAGATTGATAGAGGAGTTCCGAGATCTGAATCTAGCAATTGAGGTGCGACCCAAGAGCTTATTTGTGGGAGCATTGCAGATCACCAATGAATTCGTAGATCACATACGCGAGGCTCAAGGGGATGACCCATTTTTGCAAGGCAAGGTGTTAGATATAATGGAGGATAAGGATGTGGAGTTTGAGAAGGACACAACCGGGTTAATTAGATTCAAGGGGAGGATATGTGTGCCATCCCTAGATGATTTGAAAGTTAAGATTTTGGAGGAAGCACATAAAAGTCGTCTTAGTTTCCATCCAGGAATGACTAAGATGTACCAAGATTTGAAGAGAAGTTTTTGGTGGCATGGCATGAAGAAAGATGTAGCTGAATATGTAGCAAGATGTTTGACATGTCAAAAGGCTAAGGCTGAACACCAGCGACCATCGGGAGAATTGAAGCCATTGGAGATTCCGGAATGGAAATGGGAGAGCATATCTATGGATTTTGTATCTAGTTTGCCCAAGACTAGTCGTGGACATGATGCTGTGTGGGTCATAGTTGATCGACTCACCAAATCTGCTCATTTTATCCCAGTGAATATGAAGTATAGAATGGAGAAACTAGTGGAGTTGTACATCAAGGAAGTAGTAAGGTTGCATGGAATTCCTTCTAGTATTGTATCTGACAGGGATCCGAGGTTCACTTCGCGATTTTGGACGAGTCTACATGAAGCCTTGGGGACAAAGCTGAAGCTTAGTTCAGCTTATCATCCTCAAACAGATGGTCAGACTGAACGAACCATTCAGACTCTAGAGGATCTGCTTCGGGCGTGTATTATAGAGCAACAAGGTAGCTGGATGGATTGTTTGCCATTGATTGAGTTTACTTACAACAATAGTTACCAAGCCAGTATTGGTATGGCTCCTTTTGAAGCTTTATATGGACGAAAGTGCAAAACTCCTATTTGTTGGTATGATGATGGAGAAGCAGTACTTCTTGGACCTGAAATGCTACAACAGATTAATGAACAAGTGAGGTTGATTCGAGAGAAGATAAAAGCATCTCAGGATAGGCAGAAGAGCTACTATGATAGAAGGAGGAAACCACTATATTTTCAGGAAGGAGAACATGTGTTTTTGAAGGTTTCTCCCGTAACCGGAGTCGGAAGAGCTCTTCAAGCTAGGAAGTTGACACCCAAGTATCTAGGTCCATATCAGATTTTGAAGAAGATTGGGCCTGTAGCTTATCATATCGCCTTACCTCCGAGTTTATCGAATTTGCATCCTGTGTTCCATGTCTCTCAACTGAGACGGTACAACCCAGATCCATCACATATACTTGCAGTGGACGAGGTACAGGTGAAGGATAACCTCACCTATAGAGCACAACCTCAGGAGATCACTGACCGAAGGATGAAGTCGTTGAGAGGAAAGGAGATCGCGTTGGTGAAGGTGCAGTGGGGAACCGATGAGGGTGATTCTACATGGGAGTTGGAGGATAGGATGAGAGAATTGTACCCAAGCTTGTTCATCGAGTAGTTAATTTCGGGGACGAAATTCCTAAAAGGGTGGGAGTATTGTAACATCCTGGAAATTTCTACCCGGAGTCTTTGGAAACGATGTATTTTGAATGATTATATATATAAGTATTATTCAGTGTCTATGCCTATATGTTCTTGGTAGAAGTAGGAATAGTGGGGGGCAAGATACGCGGGTTGGACTAATTAAGAAAGAGAAATCCATAACTGAGAGGTTATGGGTTAATTCTTAATTAATTAGTTTAAAAATCATCGTTTTGCGTGCGACTTTGAATTTAACGAAACCAACCTCTGAACCACGCTCGGGGTTTTATTCTGAGCGTTTTGATATATATATTGCTTGCTTTCGAAAACTGGCCCCGGCGGACGCAGAGAAACGCGAGAAACTGGAATTAGAGAAACGGCACGCAAACCGAGGCAGGATTTTAGCGTTTCAAAGGTCAGATTTTTCTCACTTTTGTGACTGAGTATGGGTCACAGTTAAAAAGAGAAAGTGGGCCCTTTTTGCTCCAATCAAATAAGGACATGTGGCAGAGCTTGAATAAAATAATGGAAAAAAAAAAGGAAAACCCTTTTTATTTAAGACCAAAAAGCTTTTCTCTCTCCTCACTCAGCCCCACAAAATTTCAGACAGCTCTCCCTCTCTCTCACGCAGCCTTCTTCTTCTTTTCTCCCATCCACCATTGTTGCCCAACAAAGCTTCAACCTTTAGTGCCCGTTTCTGCCCCAAATCGTGAAAGAAGAGCATTTTCGGGATCGTGAAGTGCGTGGCTACGAGTGGGACTTCAAAAATTCAGGTTTGGGTGGACTTCTTGCTCTCTTAAATTTCGTGGGTATGGGGTTTTGGGAGATATGATGGGTGGTTTTGTTAGTTTTCTGCTGTGTGATGATTATTTGTGAAGGCATTTGCTGAAAACTTGTTGAAATTGCCATGTTTGGGTGAGTTAGACATACCCATTCTGTTTTAGGGTTTTTGTGATGATGTGTGTGATGTTTATATGCTAAAAATTGCTGATGGAAAACTGTTAGAGATGAAGGGTAGAACTAACCTAGGGTTAGAAAGTGAGAATGTGATGTTATGAGTGGAAAAAGAGTGAGACTTTGAGAGTTGGAAGGCTAAGTCTGAATTCTGTGGTAAATGGAGGTTAGAGTGAGTTAATACTAGCTTGAAATGTCATTTAAGACATGTGAGAAAGGTTAGGCTGAGCTAGAGAGAAAAACAAATGACCAAAGTGAACAAAGAGCCATTGCTAGGGCAAATTTGGGTGTTGAAGAGTCAAATTTTGATTCGGTGAGATTTTAGGTGTAAATCCATTTTGAACAAGTCTAAATGGATGTTATGGACTGGTGTGAGGTGAGAGTTTGCCTCAAATTTACCTCATTCTAAATTTCACTTTTCAAACCTAGAAAACCCATTGAATTGAGGGGTTTTGGACACCTAGATTCTGTGTTGCTGTGTTTTGAAGCTTGATTTTGGGTTAGACATGATTGATACATGAATTGGGACTTGTAGGAATTGATTTGGGCAAGATTGGATGAGGGGAAGTGTGGTTTTCGAAATATGCTCTTTGTGCAGATTTTGCTGTAAAATTGTGCAGCAGAATTCTGCACAAGTACAGAAAAATCCATGTATTTGCTGGTTGTGGAAAGAGTAATGTAGAATGAGTTCTGGATGTTTGCTAGTAGATCCCAACGGTCAAAATGTAGGCTTATGCACTATAGACTTCCAGTAAAATTTTGGAGTCGATCCAACGGTTAACGAATTGGATCGAAGGAATTGTTACTGGGGTCTTTGAGTGGGAAAAGCTGTGATTTTTGGTTGGTGTTTTGGCAGAGTTTTCTGCCTTTGCTCTGTTTTGCTTGGCTGTGATAGCTTGTGCTGTGTGAATGTTGTTTTGCTTGGATGTTGTGGAAGCTTGGGAGGATTGATGGGGACCCGGTGTTGAGAGAAACGAGGATATGGGCTACGTGGGAGTACGTGAGCTCAGTTGGAGGTGGGCAACAGGGGATGGTGGGTTTATGCGCGCATTGTGGATGTGGAAAAACTTGTTGTGCACCATCGCCCGACCGCCACCTAGTACCACATGTGATGGGTACCCCATAATCCTACAAGCTTGAGATGAGGAAGTGTTGAAGGGTGAAACTTCCTGCTTTTATTGTTGACCACAGAGTGGTACCTGGAGATATGTCGCGGGGGTCAGGAGACCTTGGGGACGTCAGGTGGGGTGCTATTGCCCAAAACCAAGCTTGACCAATCCCGACCCAACCCGGGCATAGTCGGTCAGTGAGAACCTGTGATGTACCTAAGCAGGCGAGCTCCTGGCAGTCAACAGATAAAAGGAAAACAAGACCACAAAGCAAGGAGGCTTGTGGTGGCTGACCAGCTGTGAATTTTGTGTAATATGTGGATGGTGGCCTCTGGTAATCGATTACCAAGGGTGGGTAATCGATTACAAGGCTTAAAATTGAAGACAGGAGGCTAAGATGGTCTCTGGTAATCGATTACCAAGGGGTGTAATCGATTACCAGGCTTATAAACGAAGTCAGGAAGCTAAGGAAGCCTCTGGTAATCGATTACCAAGGGGTGTAATCGATTACCAGGCTTAAAAAGGGATTTGGGAGATGATAGAAGCCTCTGGTAATCGATTACCAGCCTGTGTAATCGATTACACAGAGGAATGGGTCACTGGTAATCGATTACCAGGCATGTGTAATCGATTACACAGTGTATTATTGCATATTTCATGTCCTGAGGCTGTGTAATTCAAGTTTAGCCTCTGGTAATCGATTACCAAGGATGTGTAATCGATTACCAGAGATGGAAAGCCTTAAAATACCCTTTTTTTTTTCTTGCATGTAATGGTTATGAGAAGCTTTGTGTTGCGGCATAGTTAGATTCTTGTGAAAGAGTCTACCCCTTTCTTTTCTTCCTTGTAGATCGTGATGGCGGCGCAGCTAATCCGTGATCGAGTAGAGATGGAGTGCCTAGAGGGAGCTTGGGAGACCCTCGAAGGTAACACGAGGTGCCGATTTCGGGGCACCATTCGATTCACGGCTACTTCTTTGGTGCATCCAGATGAACCTGCACGGACGCTTCAGCGCACGGTGGAGTGGACAACTCCTTAGATTAGCTTTGTGTATTTTTTTAGGGTGGGTGTATCTAGGACTGACTGTTAGGTTTACTCTTTTGCTTTGTATGGGTAGACCTGATGTATAGGAATTTGATAATTGTATACATGTGGCTGAAGCCAACACCGTGGACACCTTTGCTCTGGATGACACTATATATTTTGAAAAAACTCCCATATTTTGGACAGCTTTAAATGATGAAAGCATTTATGATCAATCTTGTTATTTGAAAAGAAATCATTAGCAACTTTATTTGTAAAAGAGTTTATCGACTGTATTTTACCCTTTTTTTTTCACGTGACGACCTAAAATAATGGCTGGTATATTCTTCCTTTTGAAACAGCAAAATAATTTAGAGAATTATGAGCGATAAGAAAGAAATGACTCCGAATAGAGTTGTGAACTGGCCATTCAGGACTTTATAGTGAGGATTTTCCTTCTAAACCTAGTTATAGTGAAAAGAGAAAGAAATGAAAAAGAGAAAGAAGAAAAAAAAAATTTACCATGGTTTTTGTTATTTAAATTATTACTATTAAACCAGTCATTAATTTAGGGACGCCACAATCATCATCTTTGTCAAGATGTAAATTGCTCATATTTGTTGGCGGTTGTGTCTCATCATTAGATAAATAATTTCCACATGATGTAAGCGAATTTGCAGAATGAAACATTGAACCACCAACCACATCCTTTTCTATGTACAATTCTAGAACTGACATTTCTTGTTGTTGTTTAAAACTTTCCAGCATCGTTTCAACGTCTTCGTCATCACAAATTTGTAAGGCAATATATTTTCCTGACTCTAAAAATCTACAACTGGTAGCAGAAATAATTTCATTATTTTCTAACTTTACCTTATCTCCAATTTTTTTCTTCAAAGCATTGAAACTAATTCCACGTTTAATCTGAATCGTTTTTTTACTGCCTTCAAATATTACACTATCATTATCTTCATATACCCGTCCATTGAAATACAACACTGTTATAACCAAATTCATCGTGTACCTTCAAAAATAATATTTTAATTAATTAATCATAATAAATTCAAAATAGTAAAATGTAATCACAAAAAGTCTCTTTAACACAATTTGACACTAAAACTTTATTCTATAAAAGAAATTATTAACTTTAAATATTTTTTATGGTAAACACTTAAAAAAATAAACGATTCCAAGGTAGTAATTTTAAAGCCCAAATAAACCATAAACAAACTTAGTATTATTTATAAATAATTCATTTTCACAATAATAACTTCAACATACGTACTTCAAATAAATATAATGGGAAAAAAAATTATTTTTAAATATTGTTCAAGTTGAATGCTCATAAATTTTTAACACACACCAACAAATCATGAACATCAACCTTATCTAATTAAAAAATTACTATAACTTTATATTAAAATAAATTTCCACACTCAAAATACTTACTTCAAATAATTATGATGTTACAAATTTTTTACTTTCACACACTTTTGACAATACACGCTTGATCAATTTTTAACACACTAACAAAGTATCAACACCAACCTAATCTAATTAAAAATATACTAAAAATTTCATATTTACCAAATTTTTTCGGCACTCAAATAATTTCTTTAAAAAAATATCATGACAAATTTCTTCTATTTTATACACAAAAACAAGCATATAAAATATAAAACTAATTTAATTAAAAAAATTATTAAAAACTATAAATTCAAATTGCTCTAAAAAATTACTTATAAAATATTTTATAATACAAATTATTTGGCTAAAAATTACGAACCTCATTCATAACACTCAAGAAGAAAATTTCAAACATTTTGCGGACCAATTTAAATCTCAAGAACACTGACAGTTTTTTAAAGCTTAAATCTAGTTTTTAAATATACTTTTGAGCACATACCAACATTGAAGTAATTTAATTAAAAATTTAATGACAAATTTCTTCTATTTTTTACACAAACAACCATATAAAATATAAAACTAATTTAATTACAAATTTCATAAAAACTATACATTGAAACTTCTACAAAAAAATTACTTTAAAAAAATTATAATACAAATCACGTATGAAGAATAGCTACCACACAGTATAAAATATAAAATATAAAACTAATTTAATTAAAATTATAAAACTAATTTAATTAAAAAATTAATAAAAACTATACATTCAAACTGCTATAAAAAATGACTTAAAACAAATTATTCCTACGAACCTGATTTAGATATTGAAGCCTCAAGAAGCAAATTTGAATAAACCCTAAACACTTACAGTTTTAAAAACTCAAACTTACTTGTGAACACACAGCAATACTGAAACAATTTTCGCGTATATAAAGGCCCTAAATCGCCATCTGGAATGACTATTCCTTCTGCCCTAACTCGCCAGTTGGAGTTGCAACTTGCCCTTAACTCGCCAATGGCAGTTGCAACTTCCCTTACTCTAAAAAAGCTACCCTACCTGAAAAAGCACATGAAAAAAGCCTGTACGCGCCTGGTTTTCAGCAACTTGGAACTCGCCAGTTTGACTGGCGGTTCCCATGGATACTGATATCACCAGTAGTGTTGGCGGTTCCTTCACCATGCATGCACGTATCGCCAGTGTGAATGGCGATTTCCTCACCGACACCAAACTCGCCAGTGGTTCTGGCGGTTTGGGTGCTGCATGTATGCAAAACACGTCCAAAACTGCCCCATGCTGGAAAATGTTTGAAAAGAGCCCCATCTGGAGAAATAGTTTGTAAAACTACCCCAGATGGGGAAATTTGCCCTCTTCCTAATTGCTTTCTCTCACTTCCAAATAACAACATGTCCACCTCTAAGCCACCACCTACCCATTTCTACATGTCTCCCAAAGCATTCCACCTTCTGCTGTTCTATCCCTAAAATCTTCATTAAAAAATTGAAATATAATTCAATTGAAATATGGTCAGAGTATAATTTTGGTGAATGGAGGAATTAAATTCAATATTTGGATTAATAATATTTAATATAAAAAAATTATTCAAAAAATAATTACTCTTCAATAACTTGATATTTTATAATTAAAAATAATTAACCGTGTAATTTAAAGACATTGTTTGTAATGTATCTATAAATATATGATACAAAAGTGTCCAAAATGTCAAAATAAAAAAATTATAAGAATTCGATACAAATAATTTAAATTCAAAAATTACAGTTATACATAAATTAAAATACGAAAACAAAATATTTAATTAAATTTAATATTTTATTTTTCTGATTTTATCATTTATTTGTATGTTAAAATGATTTTTAATTTAAAATATAAATTGAATTAACTTTATTTTCATCCAAAAAAATTTATAACATATAGAAAAAATCAATCTCTTTAAATCATTTTAATTAATACAACTATAAAATATATAATTTTACAATATTTGTTTCTAAATTTTCTTAGCCCTTTTTTTCTATTGTAAATTGTAATCCGTATACGTATTATATGTTCTTTTAGAAATATTAAATAAAAAAATAAAAAAGAACGCGCAGGTAAGAGAGAGAATTCGACACGTCAACGGCACACGATTTAACGTATACAATATTAAAAGTTTGGATCTTGAAAAATGTTTGAGCAGTTTCCCTATTAAAAATGATACAACCGGTTGCCTTCACAAAATGTGAACCGTTTCATTTTTAAATTATTAAATCGGATGGACACCGTTCATTATTTGATTTTTTGAAACTTTCATAGGGTGCGAAAGTAGTTTTACTTTCGCACCCTAGACATCGTATTCTTATACCCATTCTTTTGGGGTTTTATGATTTTTTGTAAGACAAAAGCTTTAATTTTTTTGAGTGTTCTCCCTTTATTTTGTTTTCTGATTTCTCGCACTACAAAAAGTTTAATTTTTTTTATTTTGTTTTCTGACTTCTCATGATACTTTTGCTATTGTATGCAGAGAAGATGGAAGAAGACACTAAAGCTGTTATTTTTATCTATAAAAAAGCTTCGATTTTTATCTCAAACAAGTTTATTTTCTTTGATTCTTTGACTACGTTTTTTTTGTTTCTTTGTTTCTCACAATACAAAAGCTTAAATTTTTTTGTGAACCTCAGCCTTCTCCAATGTCCCACTTTTTTTAGGTTTTATGATTTTTCGCATGACAAAATCTTTCATTTTTTTGGTGTTCTCCCTTTATTTTGTTTTCTGAGTTCTCACACTACAAAAAGTTTAAATTTTTTAATTTTGTTTTCTGACTTCTCATAATACCTTCGCTATTGTATGCAGAGAAGATGGAAAAAGACACTAAAGTTGTGATTTTTATCTACAAAAGCTTCGATTTTTATCTCAAACAGGTTTGTTTTCTTTGATTCTATGACTACGTTTTGTTTGTTTCTTTGTTTCTCACAATACAAAAGCTTAAATTTTTTTGTGAACCTCAGCCTTCTCCGATGTCCCACTTTTTTTGGGTTTTATGATTTTTCGCAAGACAAAATCTTTCATTTTTTTGTGTTTTCCCTTTATTTTGTTTTCTGAGTTCTCACACTACAAAAAGTTTAAATTTTTTTATTTTATTTTCTGACTTCTCACAATACCTTCGTTATTGTATGCAGAGAAGGTGGAAGAAGACAAAGCTGTGATTTTTATCTACATAAAGCTTCGATTTTTATCTCAAACAGGTTTGTTTTTTTTATTCTTTGACTATGTTTTGTTTGTTTCTTTGTTTCTCACAATACAAAAGCTTCAATTTTTTTGTGAACCTCAGCCTTCTCTGATGTCCCACTTTTTTTTTGGGTTTTATGATTTTTCGCAAGACAAAAGCTTTCATTTTTTTGGGTGTTCTCCCTTTATTTTGTTTCCTGAGTTCTCGCACTGCAAAAAACTTAATTTTTTTTATTCTTGAGCCTTCTACAATTTGCGTTGCATTTTGGGTTTATATTTGGATCATTGGGTAACTTTTTTTTTTGTTTTTTTATTTTTCGCAACCCAAAAGCTTAAATTTTTTTGGGTGTTCTGCCTTTATATTTTTTTCTTTAATACTAGCTGAGTTATTTCAATGGATTATATTTTTATATTTGTTCAATCCCTTTGAGTTAGACACTTCCAGCTTTGATTTTCAAATATATGACATGCTTTATTATCACATATATGTCATCCTTTATTTATATGGTCAGATGATTGAATATAGTAGTTTTGGACTTCTTTGTTTATGGTTCTTTTTGGGTTACATGGATTTCAATTTACATTTTGATGCATGTAGAAGCAAACTTCATGATGAATCAAGATTGATTCAAAGAAGTTTTGATGATAACAAAGGTGATGACAAAAAGCTCAAAGGTTCATGATAACAAAGATGATGATTTCAAGAATCAAGAATCAAGATTCAAGGTTCAAGCTTCCAAGAATCAAGATCAAGATTCAAGATTCAAGATTAAAGAATCAAGAAGAGACTTAATCAAGATAAGTATGAAAAAGTTTTTTCAAAAACTGAGTAGCACATGAATTTTTCTCAAAATCTGTTTACCAAAGAGTTTTTACTCTCTGGTAATCGATTACCAGATTATTGTAATCGATTACTAGTAGCAAAATGGTTTTTAAAAAAGCTTTCAACTGAATTTACAATGTTCCAATTGATTTCAAAAAGTTGTAATCGATTACAATGTTTTGGTAATCGATTACCAGTGTGTTTGAACGTTGAAATTCAAATTCAAATGTGAAGAGTCACATTCTTTCACAAAAAAGCTTTGTGTAATCGATTACACTGATTTTGTAATCGATTACCAGTGATCATTTCTGAACAAATCAAAAGATGTAACTCTTCAAATAGTTTTTGACTTTTTCAAATTGGTTTTAAGTTTTTCTAAAAGTCATAACTCTTCTAATGATTCTCTTGATCAGGCGTGAAGAGTCTATAAAAGCAAGACTTTGTTTTGCATTTCACATCTATCCAATCAATCAATCTATACATCAATCTTTTCCAATTTATTCTTTACACAAGCAAGTTTTCCACATTGCTTTCTGAGTCTCTTTGAACTTCTTCTTCTTCTTCCTTTTGCCAAAAGCTTTCCAAAGTTTTCTGGTTTTCGAAACCTTGAAAACTTGTGTTATTCATCCTTTTTATTCTCTTCTCCCTTTGCCAAAAAGAATTCCTCAAGGACTAACCGCCTGAATTCTTTTTGTGTCTCTCTTCTCCCTCTTCCAAAAGAACAAAGGACTAACCGCCTGAATTCTTTTCTGTCTCCCTTCTCCCTTGTCAAAGAATTCAAAACGACACAGTCTGAGAATTCTTTTGATTCTTCCCTTTCCCATATACAAAAGATTTCAAAGGACTAACCGCCTGAGAATTCTTTTGTATCCCCATTCACAAAGTTTCAAAGGTTTAACCGCCTGAGATCTTTGTCTTAACACATTGGAGGGTACATCCTTTGTGGTACAAGTAGAGGATACATCTACTTAGGTTTAACTGAGAACAAGAGAGGGTACATCTCTTGTGGATTAGTTCTAGTGGAGGATACATCCACTAGGTTGTTCAAAGAGAACAAGGGAGGGTACATCCCTTGTGGATCTTTGCTTGTAAAAGGATTTTTACAAGGTTGGTGAAGAAATCTCAAGGACCGCGGGTCGTTTGGGGACTGGATGTAGGCACGGGTTGTTGCCGAACCAGTATAAAAACTCTTGTGTGTTTGTCTCCTTCTTCCCTACTTTTTTAATTTCTGCTTTTACTTTTGGTTAAGTTTCTCTTCTACTCTTTATTCACTTAACAACATAGTAAAAGCCTTAGAAGAGTAAATTTTTAATTAGTAAAGGTTTAGGAATAATTAATTCAACCTCCCCCTTCTTAATTATTCTAAGGCCACTTGATCCAACAATGCAGAGGCTCTCAACATTCGCAGCTTGAATTATATTTATTCATTAATATTGATAATCAGGAAGCAGCAAAATTGGAGTGATGATGACCCCATTTGATTGATGAAATTCTTTTTATATTACTTTATTTTAACAGTTTAAAGTTGTAATTTAATAATTATGATTTCCAGACAATGTATTTTAATAATATTGTATTTTATTAATGATAGATGATATGAATCAAGTTGAGTGTTTGATCAATTTAATTTCATGTAGTTTTTTTAATGGCTGGATGTCATATATATACAATTTTATTATATATTTCAGAAAGAATAGTGTTCATGTTACTTTAGTTGAAACCTGTATAACAAAAATTTATTGAATTAATAAATAAATTTTAGAGAAAAAAAAATGTTAAGATGATGAGTTAACGTTTTAATTTTCATTTTCAATCATAAAAAAAATAATGATCAATTAGGGAGTTTGGGTGATTAATATTAAACTAATGTTAGTGCAACAACCTCTTTATTTTTTTAATAGATTCCTAAGACCATTTACATTACATAATTATTTGTTTATGAGTTACTTATTATAATTTTGTGGGTCTTATAATTTCATATAAATTTAAATATTTTAAATTAAAATTTACTCCTATGCTAAGATTACTTTATACTTTTGTTTAACATTTCTGTCAATTTTTTTATTATATTTATATCGTTCTATATATCAATTTGTCGTTCTTTTTTTGTTTTTCCCGTTTATTGTTAATGAAAATATGTGTGATTACTCTATTACGGAAAGTTAATTAGCTTCATACTTAGGAAATAGTTGCATTTCTATTTCACTCAGCTTTACACTGTGGTGTTGTTTATATCGGGGTCACATAATCTTGGACCAGTCATGGAAATTAATTTATGGATAATAAAATCAATTCATTTGGTTGAACAGTCAATTTAAAATACTAATATGGAAGTCACAATTTCAAATTTCTATATTCAAATTTCAAATTTAAAATCAATTTGTTTGATTTAACAGTCAATCTAAAGTTTGTTTGTGTGTATCTTCACTTTTCTGTTTGAAAGTGACCATTTTGTTGACAATTCGTTACATATTTTATTGATGTTTAATTAATAAGCATATTTTATTCGTACTTTTGTTAATTTTCATTTCAAATTAATAGGTACTTAAGAATCAATTTTAAATATTATGTTAGGATATAGAAATAATCATAATTTTTAAATTAATAACCATATATGGAAATAATCATAATTTAGACGATGATTTATTCCTAATTAGTAGGTACTTAACAATTAATTTTAAATATTACAGTATCAATTTTAACATATTATTAAAACAACTTCAATTTCGTATTTGTTTTTATCCTAATCATTGTCAATTTATTGACATTTAATTAATAATCATATTTTATTCGTATTTTTGTTAATTTTCATTTCAAATTAATATGCACTTAAGAATCAATTTTAAATATTATGTTAGGATATAGAAATAATCATAATTTTCAAATTAATAACCATATATGAAAATAATCATAATTTAGACGATGATTTATTCCTAATTAGTAGGTACTTAACAATTAATTTTAAATATTACAGTATCAATTTTAACATAATATTAAAACAATTTCAATTTTGTATTCGTTTTTGCGGTAATCATTGTCAATTTATTGACGTTTAATTAATAAACATATTTTATTCATATTTTGGTTAATTTTCATTTCAAATTAATAAGTACTTAAGAATCAATTTTAAATATTATGTTAGGATATAGAAATAATCATAATTTTCAAATTAATAACCATATATAAAAATAATCATAATTTAGACGATGATTTATTTCTAATTAGTAGGTACTTAATATTTAATTTTAAATATTACAATATCAATTTTAACATATTATTAAAATAACTTCAATTTTGTATTTGTTTTTGTCGTAATCATTGTCAATTTATTGACGTTTAATTAATAAGCATATTTTATTCGTATTTTTGTTAATTTTCATTTCAAATTAATAGGTAATTAAGAATCAATTTTAAATATCATGTCAAGATATAGAAATAATCATAATTTTCAAATTAATAACCATATATGGAAATAATCATAATTTAGATGATGATTTATTCCTAATTAGTAGGTACTTAACAATCAATTTTAAATATTACAATATCAATTTTAACATATTATTAAAATAACTTCGATTTTGTATTTGTTTTTGCCGTAATCATTGTCAATTTATTGACGTTTAATTAATAAACATATTTTATTCGTATTTTTGTTAATTTTCATTTCAAATTAATAAGTACTTAAGAATCAATTTTAAACATTATGTTAGGATATAAAAATAATCATAATTTTCAAATTAATAACCATATATGGAAATAATCATAATTTAGACAATGGTTTATTCTTAATTAGTAGGTACTTAACAATCAATTTTAAATATTAGAGTATCAATTTTAACATATTATTAAAATTATTTCAATTTTGTATTTGTTTTTGCCGTAATCATTATCAATTTATTGACGTTTAATTAATGAGCATATTTTATTCGTATTTTTGTTAATTTTCATTTCAAATTAATAGGTACTTAAGAATCAATTTTAAACATTATGTTAGGATATAGAAATAATCATAATTTTCAAATTAATAACCATATATGGAAATAATCATAATTTAGACGATGGTTTATTCCTAATTAGTAGGTACTTAACAATCAATTTTAAATATTATAATATCAATTTTAACATATTATTAAAATAACTTTAATTTTGTATTGGTTTTATCGTAATCATTATCAATTTATTGACGTTTAATTAATAAACATATTTTATTCTTGTTTTTGTTAATTTTCATTTCAAATTAATAGATACTTAACAATCAATTTTAAATATTATGTTAGGATATAGAAATAATCATAATTTTCAAATTAATAACCATATTCTATTAGGATATGAAAATAATCATAATTTAATCGATGATTTATTCCTAATTAGTAGGTACTTAACAATTAATTTTAAATATTACAGTATCAATTTTAACATATTATTAAAACAACTTCAATTTTGTATTTATTTTTACCGTAATCATTGTCAACTTATTAATGTTTAATTAATAAACATATTTTATTCACATTTTTGTTAATTTTTATTTCAAATTAATAGGTACTTAACAATCAAGCATATTTTTTTTTTGAGAAAATTAGAGTGATGATGACCTCATTTTGATTGATGGAGAAATTTTTATGTTACTTCGTTTTAACAGTTTAAAGTTGTAATTTAATAATTATGATATTCAGGCAATGTATTTTATTATTTACAATTTGCTAAAAAAACGTAAATTGAAAACACATTTTTAAATATATACATCAATAAATAATTAATAAATATTATTTAATATCAATCATCATCAAAATAAATCAAATTCATCAATGTGAATCAACATTTATTGCCAAGAATGAGTATGTCTCCTTCTGATTCTCCATGACCATTCAAATTAATTGGAACGACTTCATTTGAAATACAATTAATAAGTCTACACCTTCGTGCATGTTTCGAATTCATATTTTATTTTATGTATTTTTTTTGTCAATACTTAAACATTATTATTATCCAAATAAACTAAATTTTCAGTCATTCCATAATGAATTTTAACACTATTGATAAATATACAACAATATTTTCATAATAAAAGTCTAGCACGGGAAGTGAAAAAGATTATCATTATATTCATAATAAATAATAAAAGTCTAGCACGAGAAGTGAAAAAAAAATTATCATTCTAATACAATGATCAGCAATAAATATGGATTATGCGCAGTAAAAGTCTAGCGCTTAATATACTAAGTACATTATTAACTATTCATTATAGTTGTTCACCTCCCCAACTATTGAACAATATTCGAGGAATTTTAAGTTTTTATACTCGGGTGTTGTACTATTTTGACATGCTTTCATTTTTGTTCATTATATATGTTCATGAAACTTTTCCATCATTGTATCTGTTCATGAATATGTTGAGATCTCCATTATTTTTATTTTTATTAGTAGTAACTGTAAGTATTTTTAAACATTTTTCTTTGTGTGAAAATATTTATTATTTAATAAAATAAATATACATTACTAAGAACAATTTAATTGTGACGGTACATATTATAAAGTAATATGTTATTAAGATTTATGATTTTTTCGCTTATGGTATATGTTATTACAAGATTTATTGACTTTCATATTTTTTATGTTTATCTTTTTAATCTTTCAAATATTTTTTTACATAGTCTCTAATAAAGAAAATAAATATTAATGAGTATGGGAAGTGTAATAGCCTCGCAATAAATATACAATCGTATTCATGATATTTCTCCTAGCACGAGAAGTGAAAAAAATTATCATTATACTGATCAGCAATATATATGGATGACGCACCGAAACGGTAAAAGGTTAGCGCTTAATATACTAAGTACATTATTAGAGTATATATATGAATTAATAGACTAAATATTTGCTGAGGTGCAAAAGATTATCATGGGAAGTGAAAAAGATGATCATTATATGATCAACAATAAATATGCATGACGCATGAGACAAACATTACTACTTTTCAGGTTGACGTCATGAGACCTCTCATACGTTTTTTTTTTATAATTGTTTATTCGTGAATATATTATATATCTGTCATAGTACTTTGAATTGTAATTCCATTAACCAGTCTTATCAGACAAAGTTCTATTTTTGTAATCTGAACCATATTACTAGACTATAACGTTATTTGTTATTTGCTTAAATATACAAGTTATTTTTTTTATATATTCTTAAATATTAGTAATATTTAACTTTTAAAAAATCTCAAATATTACTATAAACAGCTTCTTTATGTTGCAATATCACATAACCAAGACAACTGTTAGATGTTTGTTATTATATCACCTCCACTAAAATATATTGATTTTAAATGTCTACTTTTCAGGTGAATATTAATGTATATATTTATTTATCTCTCTTCATTGTGCAACCTTTCTTTCATTACTAGAATAACATCATCCAACAATCTACAATAGCATTGGGTTTGTTTGTATTCTTACTTTATGTTACTTTTTCTAAACATAACTTAACATTATGATCATACAAATAAACATTTTTATTGAACTTTGTTTATGTGTTGGTAATATTCAAACACAAGTATGAGCCTGGACATCGGCACGGGTAAAAGACTAGTTTTTCACTTGTAAAAACTTAATCTGTTTTCAAAATTTAATTTCTAGAGGTCAGAAGCCACATTTATTATCTTCTAGTTTCCATAAATTCATAATTTTAAATTATTAGTTTAAATAACGTGTAATATGCAAAAGTATGAAAATTTAATGTTTTTTTTGGAAAAAATTAATCTGTTTTCAATACTTAATTCTTGAACTATCATACCTAGAGGGAATTTTCCGATTTTTAAGATATTTTGCGGGAATCATAGAATTTTAGTACAAGTTTGAGTCAACTTTTTTTATCTCTATTTTTATATTAATAAAAGTGAAGAAGTCTAGGAGGGAATTTTGTACGTTTGAGCGGAAATTCTTTTAAATAACTTATTTTTTTAAAAATAATTATAAATTAATTATCATGTAGTAATTATTATAAATATTTGAAATTTAGAATAATTAAATTGATTTTTTGGGCACCTAATTTTCTTTTATCAATTTTGTCCTTTAGTTTTTTAATTCAATTTGGTTATCTAAATCCTAAAACTGATTCATTTTTTTGAAATTGTGGTGGTTTAAAATTATTTAATAACTGCTTTGAACCATTGCAACTTATTAATTCTTACCCTTTAGACTTAGACTAAATTGAATTGATTTAAAAAAATTAAAGAATCAAATTAAATAAAAAAATTAAAGAATTAAATTAAATCTAAAAAATAAATTAGAGGACTAAATAATTAATTTAACCTATTATCAATATATATAAAGATAATTCATAATTGTAATTTAACTAAAAATTATCTATAAAAGTAAATATTTGAAATTTTGAATAATTAGATTAATTATTATGAAGCTAATTTGAAATTCTGAATATGTTCTAATTAATAATGATACTTTTATAATCCAAATAAAAATTATCTATAAAGATAAATATTTAAAATTAAAATTTTGAATAATTAGAATAATTATTTTCAATCTGATTTGAAATTCAGAATATGTTTTTAAAATTCTGATTTGAATAATAACGTAATCAAATTATCTCTATATGTATTGGACATTGTCTTACGTGAATGAAAATGTGGTGTTAGATGAAGATAAACAATCTATTGATATGTATAAAATAAAAAGACAAGATAATTTTTTATTTTCTATTTTTTTAGTTTACTTGTATAATTAAACTCGATTGACTCAATTTTCAAATATAATAATATAAATGTAAAATACTTCATATGAAAATAAATTGATAATAAAATGAATTTTTATCAATGGTGGTTATCATTATCCTCAATTTACATTGATTTAAATTTTTATTAAAGAATAAATTATAATTAAAGGAACAAAGAATTAATGAATAATGAATAAAAAATAAAGGAGAGAAGATTGTGATAAGTAATAAAAATTAATATCCTCTAAAATAAATTAAAAATTAATCAATTAAAATTAATTTAAGTATTAATGTAAATAATTAAAAATTGCGATTAGAAATTGAGTGGAAGTTGCGATAAATTAAAAAAATATACCAACTAAAATTACTTAAAATAAAAGAAATTAAAACTAATAGTATTGTCAACACGTGGGTGGGACTTGCAATTTGGGATGCGGTGATTTTTTTTCTTTCGTAGAGGAGATTCAAAATTTGTAATAAGGACACACTATTGTTTGGGTCCATTATTCTTCCTGTCGAATAGTCTATTCGAGAGAACAATTGTATTTTTTTTTATAATTAGTGTTGGACTGATTTTAACATACCTTAGGATAAAACTGATATTAAAGTAAATAATTAAAACATCATGAAAAATAACTTAAATGTTTGAAAGTAATTCTCTTTCTCTCTCTCTTTGAGATGTTCTACCCTTTGTGAGGAGAAGTTATCATTTTTCCTTGATATTAGTTGATTCTTTCCATTAAATTTGATTCTTTTTCTTTCCTGTTTCATTTTACTCCTTTGCTTTTTGGTTTCCTTTCAACACATTTCTCTCTCATTGGCTACTTGCCCCACCTAGTAAACAACATGTAATAATCTCTCGTGTTCCTATGATATCTCTACTTTAAAATACGACATTTTAATTTTAAGTAAAAGTTTTATTAATTTGATTATGAAAAATTGTGATAAATTTTTCGCGATATATATTCACCAAATAAGCATAAACATGTCTTTGTATTAAATCACTATACATCATTCACATATCAAAATGTAATTCAGATTTTACATGTTTCTACACCCGAGATTTACATGCCAATCAAAAAATCAAGGAACCAACTAATGGAGAGTTGATAACCAAAACACAATTCTCTCTCAAAATAAACTTTAAAGTTATCACATCGACTTGGTGGTTCCAACAAAAGAATTCCCTCCAAGATACCTACTGTTGTTTATCTGCTCCCACAAACAAAGGTTCACGATCTCACAAGTATCAACCACACGATACAAGATATAATGGTGAGTTTATTGTAAAAGAATAACGAATATTAGATGACCATAATTAGAAAGAACACGATAACAAATAATCACAATCATTCTAAAAAATCCATCCGACCAACTTACACTTATCACACTAGTCATCAACTTTTCAACAATTCAAATCAATTATGCTCGGAATGATACATGTACCTGACTCAAATCTCAAATATAATGTGGTACAATTTAATAGGAAATAGCCTAAGTATGTCCTCATGCCCCAAGTACCAGTATTTTTTCTCATGAAAAATCACAAGTACTTACTGATAAAGTTTGTACGATTTTCATAAAATTATGCAATATGAAACATAAGCACCATTAATGCACTAACCTTGGATAGTTAAAAATTCTAACCAACCCCCTTCCCTCTCCAGGGATATCCAAATAGGATCATTGCACCCCCCATGTACATACATAACACACATTCATCTCAATGACATTGTCAACATCAACATCATCTCATCTCAATGTCATCATCAACGTCAACATCATCTCATCTCAATATCATCATCAACATCATCTCATATCAATATCATCATCAACATCACAAGCAATCACATTCCACATATATACATATAACAAATGTCTGGGATTCACATTCTCTAGGTCTTCAGGAAATGTCCACACATATCATAATAATTCGCAATATAACGAGATTGATATTTTAGAGAAAATTCTAAATTAAAGAGGAGAACTATAGTATACAAGAAACTCTTAAGCCCATTTAAAATTTAACAAAAGATGTAAATGGAAGAAAAAATATAAATTTTTTTGCAGAGTCTCCTTTGTAATTAAGATTTTTCCCAAAAATTTCAGTCATCACAACAACAACATCATTCACAATTTCATTCATCAATAGCAAATATATCGCATCCCATTAGTCTAAAACACAGTTTTTCTTGAAAACCATCATGCAACAGGAACAAACATACACCCCCATAATTGGGTTCCCTGACCCCAACTATGATATCAAAAGTTGTAAACAAACAATAAAGTCCCCCCACCTATCTATATCTCTCTATTAGTTCCTCGTGTCATTGTTATGAGGTCTCTTGGGTTCACGTCCTCTGGTCCAAACGTTAGGCTCTATATACCAAATCGAAAACAACTCAATATAGTTTTAAAAGACATAGTTAATATTAACATTCGGGGTCAAATATCCATTCAATCTTAAAAGGGGTTAAAATGGTGTTTTTGGGGTCCACATCAAATAGACTTCATTTTGAAATTTCGATCACACCAATGTGATCGGGGTTCAGCAAAGGTCAGAAAAATAAAATCCATTTTATAAAAAAGCAACTTTTACAACAACTCATTTTCAAGGGTTTTTCAAAAGGAACACAAAATATCCAAGAATGGTGACCAAATCACAAGAGATACAAAGATAGACTCTATCTAACTAGGAGAAGAAATAGATAATATGGTTACCTCAAAGAAACCACGAAGGAAGGGTCGAAGACTCTATTCTCTACCAAATCCTCGAGTTAGTTTTAGAGGATTTCATTCCGATTAAAGTGTTCTTCTCCGTGCGGTGGTCCAGCGGCAAGTGATGGAGGCTTGTGGTGGTCATCGGTGGTCATGGGTGGTGGGGGGGGGGGGGGGGGAGGTTTAGGGTTTTGGATGAAAGTTTAGGGAAGAAGAGAAGTGAAAAACGCATGTTTTTACGTTGTTGTCGTATTTATACCCTGCAAGAATCGCTTAGCGAGCTCGTCTCGCTAAGAGAAATTTAACTTTTGGCGCTAAGCAAGACATTTTGCATTGAGCAAAATTTCTCTTATGGCTTGAATTGTGCTTAGCGAGTTGGTGTCAGTGAGCAAATTATTTCCTCTAGGTGGAATTGCATTTAGCGATTTTATTTTGTAAATCCCAATGTTCAAAACATGCAAACATGCATTGTGAACTTACAGTCCAAGTTTGAAGGTCATCCAACAGTTAATGAGTTTGAGATCGTGGTTTTACCGAAATAGGTTTTCGGTCAATCTCGAAATCTCACGGAGGACTCTTGGTGAGAAAGAGAAGTAGAAGGAAATAGACCACCAAGAAGGACTCTTGGTGACTATGCTTATCAACAAGGACTAAAGCATTACAACAACATAGTCATTCCTCCTTTCAATAATAAGGTTGTGGAGTTGAAGCCAATAATGCTCAGTCTAATAGGCTCCCACCCTTTTGCTGGAAGGGATCATGAGGATCCATACACACATTTGTCAACCTTCATGGAGTTTTGTAGTACCATGGGAGCTTTTGATGAAGATGTCAAAGCTATCTATCTGAGAGTTTTTCCATTCTCCTTGGCAAGTAAGGCAAAGACATGGCTCAAATCACATCCAAACAAAAGCCTCAACACTTGGGAAGAGGTGGAGGAAAAATTCATTGCAAGATTCTTTACTTCGTCCAAATTCATCAGTGCAAAATCAGCCATCGTTGTTTTTTCCCAAGGGTCTGATGAACCTCTCTGTGAAACATGGGAGAGATTCAAGTCTTTGTTGTGGAAGTGCCCAAACCATAGTTTTGATTTTGTTGCACAATTCCATATTTTCTACAGTGGTTTGAAACCTCAGACAAAGATGATTCTTGATGCCTCAACTTAAGGTACTATGATGTCTAAGAGCCCGAAGGAAGCAATTGTAATCATTGACTCCATTGCAGCCAGTGATTATCAAAGTGACAATGATAGGGCTCTGATTCAAAGAAAAGGTATAATGGAGTTGGATACTCAAAATGCAATTCTGGCTCAAAACAAACTCTTGATTCGACAAATAGAGGCCTTAACAAAACAGATAGGCCAACTTCCTCAACAATTTCAACAAGGTGGATCACAAAAAACACACCAAGCTCATCAAGTTCAATAAGTTCTGAGATGTGACTTCTGTGGTGGTGACCATCAAAATGGCCACTGCTCAGCACCTGGTGATTGTCAACAGGAAGAGGAAGCCCCTTATCTGCAGAATCAAGCCAGACCATTTGAGGCACTTCATGGCCCAATGAACTTTTATTTTTAACCCCACTGGTAGGTGGCATGCTTTTCCATACACCATTTGAAATGAGGAGAGGTCAATGGGTGTGTTGAAGGTTGTTCTATATGCTCGTAGGCAATCATTAGGATTTGCAGCCCAATCCTTCCTTGAAGTGGCTATGGCCTTTTCTAGTATCCTCATGATCTCCCTATTTAAAACTCCAATTTATCTATTTGTTTGCGGATTATAGGGTGTCGAACATCGTAGTGTTGGAGGACCTTTGAGAGTTGAGCATTAAAAAAGTGTGTACCTCCATCACTAATAAAAAATCTAGGCACTCTAAACCTAGAAAAGATGTTTCTCTTTAAGAACTTAATCATCGTCTTTGCATCATTGGTTGAACTAGCAATTCCTTCCACCCACTTTGAGATATAGTCCACTGCAACCAAGATGTATTTGTTGCCATGCGAGGATGGTAAGGGACCAACAAAATCAATTCCCTAACAATCAAAGACTTCTACCTCCAACATGTTCTGTAATAGAATTTCATGTCGTCTAGATATGTTGTCGGTTTATTGACATTTCTCGCATGATCATGCGTGGTTATGAGCATCTTTGAAGAGTGTAGGCCAATAGAATCTGGCTTGAAGGATCTTTGTAGGTTTTATTTCTCCGTTGAAGTGGCCTCCATATGGTGAGTTGTGGCAATGCCAAAGTATGCTAGCTTGTTTTCCCTTTGTTACACATCGCCTTAAGAAATTGTCAACACCAATACAAAAAAGAATAGGGTCATCCTAAACATACCCAGTGGCTTCTCGAAAGAACCTTTTTCTCTCGTGGAATTTCATACCTTCAGGTGGTTGTCCCATGGCCTTAAAGTTTGCCATGTTAGCGAACCAAGGGTAGTTCTCATACTTGAAGCTTACTGCCATGAGTGTCTTTTTTAGGAATTCTTCTTCGATCTCTTTTTCTTTCTTGGTGACTTCTTCATTGACTAGTCTTGATAGATGAACGACTACAAGGTTGTCACACCCTTTTTTGTCTCGGATCTCTAGATTGAACTCTTGTAGTAGAAGGACCCATCTAATTAATCTTGGCTTGGAAATTGCTTTGGCGAGTAGATATTTTATAGCCGAATGGCCGTGTGCACAATGATCTTTGATCCTATGAGATATGATTAAAACTTTTCAATGGCATACACCACTGCTAGCATCTCCTTCTCCGTTGTTGTGTAGTTAATTTGGGCTCCATTTAGCACCTTGCTGGCATAGTAGATAGCTTGAAATATTCCATTCCTCTTTTTTCCTAATATTGCTCCTACCGCTTGATCTACTTCAATAACTCTTGCTGAAATTTTATGCACAAGCATTATACCTTCGGTTACCATGAAGTGCAATTTTTTCCAATTAAGAATAAGTTTCTTTTCAACGCATCTTTCTAGGACTCCTTCCAAGTTGTTCAAGCAAGACATGAATAAATATACTAATACAGAAAAATCATTCATAAATACCTCTATGCATTTTTATACCATGTCAGAAAAGGTGGCATTCATACACCTTTGGAATGTGGCTAGTGCATTACAAAGTCCAAAGGGCATTCTCTGATAGGAAAAGACTCCAAATAGGCAAGTGAAGGTTTTCTTCTCTTGATCCTTTGGATTAAAAAGAATTTGATTATACCTTGAGTATCAATCTAGAAAGAAATAGAAGGCTTGACTAAGCAACCTCTCAAGCATTTGATCCACAACGGGAAGAGGAAAATGGTCTTTTCTTGTTGCCTTGTTAAGAAGGCGGTAATCGACACACCTTCTCCAACCGGTCATGGTCCTTATGGGAATCAACTCATTCTTGTCATTTTTTTATCACTATTATTCAACCATTTTTGGGGACTACTTGCACGGAGCATACCCATGAACTGTCGGAATTGGCATACATCATTCCAGCTTCAAGAAGTTTTAGTACTTCTTTTTGGACTTCCTCTTTCATCACCAACTCGAGTCTCCTTCGTGGTTGTGTTACTAGTTTGAAGTCCTCTTCAAGGTCGATGTTGTGCATGCAGATGGATGGGCTTATTCCTTTGAGGTCGGAGATTTGCCATCCTAAGGCTTGTTTGTGCTTCTTTAGTACATCCATTAGTATTTTTTCTTCCTCTTTGTGCAATGTGCTACTAATAATGGCTGGTTTCTCATCCTCGCCCTCTAAAAAAGATATATTTAAGGTGAAGGGGCAAGGGCTTTAATTCCAAGATAGGTTTTTCTTTAATCAAGGTTCCTGGATCTTCTATTTTATTTTCCAGCACTTCCTTTGAGGAATCTAGGTGCTGGAAGCATTCCCCCAACTCTTCATTATGCTCCGGTGTGAGGTCTTCCATGACGTTGGTTAAAGTAAGCTCTAATGGTGTTGATGTTATGATTTTTGGAATTTTCTTTTCTATTACTTCATCAATTATATCCACCTTGAAGCGAGCTCCTTTATCCTTGTGGTGCTTCAAAGCTTCATGCACATCAAATGTAATTTCCTTGTCTTCCACTCATAAAATACATTTTCCCTTTGTAACATTGACGACGATATTAGCGACATTCATGAATGGTCTTCCTAGAATTAAAGGGACATTGACGCCTTCTTTTATATCCATGATGACAAAGTCCACTGGAATGGTGAACCTCCCAACTCATATAGGCATGTTCTCCACTATTCCAAGAGGAAATTTAATGGAACGGTCCGCTAGTTGTATCATCATGTGTGTTAGTTTCATTGCTACCTTTCCAATTTTGTTTAGCAAAGATAATGTCACTTAGGTTGATGCTAGATCCAAGATCAAGGAATGCTCTTCTTACTGATAGATTCCCAATTGATATAGGAATAGTAAAACTACTAGGATCACCTAGCTTTTTTGGATTCTCCAATTTGGCACCGCAATCCTCTTCAAGAGTCATTACGCCAGTCTTTCAAACTCTTCTTAGTTATGAGGCTTTTAAGAGCTTTGAGTATTTCGACATCATATCTATGGCATCAGTGAAAGGAATGGTGACATCAAGTTGCTTAATAAAGTTTATTAGCCTTCTATATCATCGCTCCTTGTCTTGCTTTATTGGTTTGCAAGGATACAACTTTTCACGTATAATTGCTTGTTTAACTTTTTGTGTTAGTTGGCTCTTTGTCTTAATTGACTCTCATGCTATTTCTTCAACTATCATGTTCTCCTCTTGTATGTCTTCCTTCACTCTGTCATTTACCTCCATGTCCTTTCTTATTGGCTCTTTAGTTGCTAACCTACTTCTTATTGTTATGGCATTGTAGTCAAGCTTATTGGTGATTTCTTTTATTTGCACCACTAACTTCTTTACTTGATCTTTTAATGAATTTATTACCTCCATGGTGTTCTCGAGGTTGGAGTAGGATGTGGTGCTAAGGTTGATTACGACTTCTTCTAATTTTCTAGTGCCTTCTCTCATGAATTTGGCTTCCTTGGCTCCATACAACAAGAGGTATGGTAGTTACCTTCACACTTTTAATAATTGAAGTTGTTTTACTATGCTTTTGGTTACGTCCTCCATCATAGCTTTCATTTTTGTTTGTTGTTTGAGGGATATATCTTTAGTGTCTTCTATGGGAACGTCTATTGAAGAGGTGTTGTTGCAACCATGACCTTGTTCATTAGCTGCCACATCTTCTATAAGTTTTTTTTTACTCTGGTCGTGGTTCCATTAGCATAGTATCCTCCTACTGAAGCATTTATCTTTCTACTATATTCATCAGTTGTTCCTAAGTAAAGCTTTATAAACATGGAGATTTGGGTGTCTTTGATTCTAGGTATTCTTACTAATGCACATATTTGTTGGAATCACGTAAGGTGGGTATGCGGTTCTCTAGTGATGGATCCTGTAAATTGAATGTTAAGGAGAGTATTAATGATCCTGCTAAGAATATTTAATTGATGCTCTCCCGTGTCTGGTGGACGAATAGGTTCATTTATATCAATGCCTCGATGGGCTTCTAATTTGGCCATGGTTGGGTCTTCGACCATTTTTATAATTATGTGAAACACTAAAGAAAGATAAAAAGAGGTAATATTAAACTATTAAAAATAGGAAATTTATTTTTTTTCAAAAATCAATTAGAGGGGGTTATAGATATATTTTTCAAGAATGTGAATATTTAAAATGGGAAGAGAAATTTTTTTTCTGAAAATTAAAAGATAAAAATAGGAAAATAAATCTAAAAAGATAAAAAAATATAAATATATATTAAAAATTGAAATATATAATTATTTATTTTAAAAAATTTTATCAAAAAAGGAAACTAAAATTTAATGCTGAAAATTGAAGATAAAGTAAAAACTGAAATATATTTTGTGTGTGTTCAATGTTAAGCATGTAGATGTTACCTACTCTTTTACCTATGTGAACAACCTCATTAGTTTTGGCTTAAAAAATAAGACAACAATTCTTGTTGAATTCAATTTTGAAGCCTTTGTCACATAGTTGACTTATGCTCAAAACATTGTGCTTATGTCCATCAACATACAAAATTTTTTTATTTGAGTCTTGTGCTAATTTTTAGTATTTTCTTCTCCCATAATTCTTACCTGATTGTTGTTTGCAAAAAGTGACTTATCCACTTTCCCTTAACACAAGGTCAATAAGCCTGACTTGTCACCGGTCATGTGCCTAGAGTAACCACTATCCAAGTACCATAGTTAGTCTCTTCCTTTTACGCACACCTACAAGACAAAATCAATTAGAGAGAGGTGGTACCCAATTAAGGTTGGGTACAATGGGGTTAGTTTCCACAGTTAATTATTTGGGAATCCATATACATTTACCTATAGGAACATCAAATCTCCGAACATATCATTTGTAAGATGTGTGCCCTCTTTTCATGCAATAATGACAAGTCTTTACTTTAGACTTAGGATGCACTATATTTTTTCTTTTTGGAGACTCTGTTTGGGTTCACCTTTTTGGAGGATGCAAACCTGGTTCTCTTAGAAAAGTCAGTTTGCTTGTTATAACCCAAACCAGTCTTATCGGTAGTATGCTTTTGCATATTGTGTAAGTGACTAAGATCACTTTTTCCTTTATTAATTTTCCTGAAAAGATCTATAAGACAAGAAAGCTTAGTTTGCAACTTAATATGTTTTTCATAGTGATCCTTTTTAAACTTTTCAAACTCATTTTGCAAAGATTTGTAATCATCCATATTAAGAGAAGTAGAAGCACAAACACAACCATTGGCTTTATAACTTGAAACAAGTTTTTCATTTTCTTGCCTTAATTCATCAAGCTCACTTAGTGTTGAAGCCAATTTAGTGATATGACATTTTAGATACCTTCTCAGCTTATTGTTCGAAACAACAAGCTTTTGTGCTTCCTCATGCATTTCATAAAGGCTTCCAAAACTTCCTCAAATTTAGAATTTATCTCAGTTTCTTCAATGGTTGAGGAGTCATCCTTTGAATCAGCCATTAAGCACACATTTGTAATTTCTTCTTCACTAGTAGAATCGGAGGATGTTGATACATTGTCATCCCAAGCTACGTAGGCCTTTTTCGGTTTTCCATCCTTCTTCCCTTTCTTTTCACAAAGTTGTTTTTTGAGGTAGACAGAACAATCTGACTTAATGTGGCCTTGCTTCCCGCATTTGAAGCATGTGAAGGTGTTGTTGTTGTTTTCCTCCTTCTTTGAAGGTTTAAAGAATTTTCTATCTTTAGACCTTTTGAGCAATTTGCCTAACTTCTTGACCATTAAATTCAAATTCTCTGCATCTTCATCACTAGAGCTTTCTTTGCGATCTTCCTTTGAGATATATTGATTCACTACACATAATATCCTTTTGTTAAAGTGCATCAATTTGAAATATCTTTAAACCTTAGCAAATTGACAAAGAATGCAATAGAGAGAGATAAGAGTCAAGAAAAGATATACAACAAGATTTATACTAATTCACTCTCTATTTCTAGAGAAGTTACTCCAGTTATCTAATTCAACCTGAATTAGATTTCGACTATGCAATGTAAGTTCTTACAAGAAATCACAAGAAATTTCAAATTCTACCTAGAAAATGAAACTAAGGAACCCAAACTTGGGGTCCTTTGTGAATCTAAGCTTAAGAGAAACCTACTCTTAGCTTGAAACTAGAAACACTTATTCTAGCATGTTGTAAGGACTCTTGCACATGCACCAACAATATGTAAAACCATATGAAACATAATCAATGAGAGATACAACCTTTAAATTCAAAAGCAAGAACAAAAGACTTGATTGAATGGACCTTTCTTGATATCAAAAGCATTTACAACTCACTTTTCCTTTTGAAAACTCCAAGCAATGAAAATTGAAGTTTGTGAATCGTAAAGGTTTGTTAAAAACGTATTTTTCGAATGCTTGAAAGTGAGAACACAAGGTGGGTATATATAGAGAAAATAGTTATAACCGTTTGTAATCAATTAAATTTATAGTGTAATCGATTATCGAGAGAGAGTATTAGATTCTCTTTTTAATCGATTAAAGTGTTCATCCCCAAACCTGGAAAGAATTCAAGAATAATGTACTCAATTACAATCTTGATTTAATCGATTAAAGTGTTCTTGATCACTTATGGGAACACATTCAGGAATGATGTAATCGATTACTATATCCTCATAATCAATTAAAGCAAAGACCCAAGAAAATAAACATGATCTAAAAAAGAACCGTGTAATCGATTACAGATATATGGTAATCGATTAAACCAGAACAAATATCTCTCTACAAGCTTCTCAAAAGACTTGTGTAATTGATTAAAATAGAGAGTCATATAACATTGAAGATGTTTCTTGCCTTAGAAACTATCTTCCTACTTCTCTATGATGATGCATGATGTACACATAGACAAACTAAAGAAAAAAAACAACAATCAATACAAATGTCACTCAATAAGGAGTTAGGGCATGTAAAAGTCAAAAAATTTTCATAGCTTGATCTTCTCCCCCTATCTCTAACATATTTGTCTTTTTTTTCCCAAAATTTATGTATCAAAAGGAAAAATAAAAGTAAGAAAAACTAAATGTTGAAATTCTAAAAGATATATTAGAAAGATAAATTCAAAATATAAATATATGAGATTAATATGCCAAAAATTTAATAACAAAAATTAAAATAAAAGGTAAGAAGTTACTTATTGGCACGATAATAATTGAAGACGAAAACAATAACGTTGAGATGCTAAGATTTTACTTGGAATCCCCCTATTTGTTGTAATTTTTTACACTTCTACATTATTATATTGTTCATCTTCAATTCACTAATGTATTCTATCGCTAATCCCTTAGGTGATAGACCCTAAATCACTTGCTTTGATTCCTAATCCTTTGGCAAACCAACATAAGTAATCAGCATTATCGTTTGGGAATTAGTGAGGCTTAAACAAGATTATTTTATCCTTAGAGATAACCCCAATTAAGTATCCAATTTAGTTCAGGTTTCAGCGAGACTCGCCAAAGTGCAAGTTAATTCCTAAAATCATCTATGAGGTGCGTAGGCTCACAAAGCATTAAATATATAAGGTGAATAATGAACTCAAACCATATTTTAATGTGAGAAAATTACATCAAATAGGGTTCAATCCTTTCCTCTCCTAGCTAAGAAAGAAACTAGCCACTCATGAAATACAAGAAAAGAGAAGATAAAATGTTTTTTTTTTTTGTGAAGGGTGGTGTGTAAAGGTGTTTTTTTGTTGCTACCTATGCCTCTCTATTTATAGAATCATAGATGTGTTTAATAGAGGCAAATGATCTCCTTAATTTATAAAATAATATAATCTATACAAGGAAATTATCTCTTTAGTTGATATAATTTGTTTTAATTGTTGCAATTATCTTCCAAGTGATTTTCTTCATTTATCTTTGAGCTATATCTCTATAATTATTTCTGTTTTGAATTAATTTAGTTTCTAGACACACTGTCTGGCACGCTCCTCACTTAAGCGAGATATCTTATGTAAAATTTCATTTTCTCCTCTATTTGAGCTGGCTTGAGCGGCCTATACCTCACTTAAGCGAGGCTACCTTGTAAAATTGCCCTATTTCTATTTAAAAACTCACAAAATCATATTAAAAAATTCTAAAATCGTAATTCCTATCTAAAATATATTAAAAGCTTAAAACATAATGAATTTGATATAAAACAAGGTCTATATTATACTAGAGTATCAAATAAACATACTAAATTGCATATGAAAATACGATAAATTTGACGTTTATTGGCTACCTTTTTTTTTCTTTGTACAATGGGACTTACTTCACTATTGAGACACTAAGAGAAAATGAGAGGTTCATGCTATCAAAGTGTGTAGAGGGACCCCTACCCTTTCACACTTACATTTTGCTGACAACAATTTTCTTTTTCACAATGCTATTGAAGAAGAAACATCCACTTTGATGAAAAATTTGGATGTGTATGGAAGGGCATCCGGCCAACTCATTAATTTTCAAAAAAATTAAGGTATTTTTCAATTCCAATATCAAGCATGAATTACGACTTAATATCATGTTATCTCTTGGGGTTTCTAATCTTATTGGAAATAGGAAATATCTTGGGCTCCCCTCTCTTATTAGCAAAAGAAAGAAATTCGTGTTTGCTTTTTTGAAGGAATAGCTTTCGAGACATATTAATCATTGGTCAAACAAGCCCAATATTATGCTCATTTTGTCTATGTGCAAGATTTTAAAAAGAACCAAGGGAAGTTCATATAACTACAATTAAACACATTTATTACTCTTACACAAAACACAACGTGTCTATATAAAAATGTTGTGATGTTTTTTGCCGAGTCAGATTTTAGAAGGATGGCTTAATGATTGCTTTTAAAAGGCCAATTATAAAACCTTAAAATATTGAAGACTCTTGGCATTACTCTCTACTCTGAAACACTTCATCTTCCTCTCTAAAATCTAAACCCTAACTCTCAAACCATCTGCAATGGCCATCTTATACTCTATCACTGAGATCATTCCAACCCTAGAAATCACTACCATAAACATTGACAATGAACCCTCCATCCATGTTGAACACTTTTTCGACATACAAGAACTTGAAAAAGTGGGTCTGAAGCTCAATAAGACACTACTTTTCTATGGTGCAAGGCATTTCTTCAATGAGCCACAAATAATATACCCAGAACTTATCAGAACCTTTTGGAGGAATGTTGAGTTTGTAAACAAAAAAGAAGATAGCATCCAAAGTTCTGGGAATCAAGGTAGTATTGTCAAGTGACATGATTTGCCATCATTTTCTTCTATTTTCTAAACCCTTTTTGCACCATTTTAATTACTGATTGGTCTTAATTGTCAATTAATTAGGCAGTTTTATTATTTGGGCTCATTTAGCTAATTTGATGTTTTTAATCTAATTCCAAGAATTAATGAAACATTGGGCTTAATCCAAATTTTGGTTGTGGACTTGAAGAGGGCAAATAAAGCAGCGCTTACCTTAGTTAATTTCTAATTAGGAAATTTTGCAATTTTATTTTATGTGGTTCAATGTTTATTTCGTTTTGGGCCAGAGTATTGTAATAGGGCCCAGTGACTTTGAGTGACTCTTTTTAAATAGCAGCCTTGGGATTCGTGCAAGGCATTCTGTTAGACTATTATTCAGAGCTTAGGGTTTATGGTTTTGAAGTTTTTCTATTCTAATGCTACTGTTTCGTACTTAATGCAATTTTCCATTTCCTGCTTCTAATTACAATTTCGTTCTTATTTCTTCTTTTACTTTCACTTACGTTTCTGTTTTCATTTTCATTTCTGTCTCATTTACATTTCTATTTATTTACGTTACTGTTTATTTACGTTTCTGCTTCATGTTTCATTTATGTTTTCTGTTTGAATCTATGGAAGGCTAAATATTCTGGTGTTGTTTCCTTCTGAGGAAGAAGCCCAACTCTCTTTGAGGTTTCGTTTATAATGTGGTTCCCTGCAGTTTTCCCTTCACCAGTTAACCCAAATTCGTGAACATTAATCAGTGCACGCTTCGTGTTCAATTAATTGCCTCTAAGCCTAACTTGCGTTCATGCTTAATGGACAAAGGGCTAACTGGTGTATGTGGTGCCTAATCATGTATTGGCGACCCTAGGTTGATTTTCGCTTAGTAAATTGAAATAGGGTTGGATTAAGTGGTCAACTGTTAGGGACGAATTCTCCATAACCCAGGATAAGAGAATGACTTCTGAATCAGAGGAAACAACCCATTTTTAATATTATTAGTTTCGTATTCCAGTTTACTTGTTCTGCTCCTTAAATCACAAAACAAACAAACCCCCCCAATCTTTACTGTTACTGCAAGTATATTATGAACAATTGGTTTATCGTTGCTCATTGGGAAACGACCTAGGATCACTTCCTAGTTACTGCATTTTCATGTTTATTTGATTCGGGTACGGCCTCGATCAAATTTGGCGCCATTGCCGGGGAGCAGTGTCCAAAGGTTCATAATAACTAGCTAGTGTTGTGTGTTTAACTCTTTCGTGTTTTAAGTTTAATTGTTTGTATTGTGTTAGTATGTGTGTTAGTGTTGTTTAGTGTCCTGGTATTTTGTTTAGTGTGTGTTCTGTTTCAGTTTTCCTATTAAGCGCTTCCCCTGTTTCAGTTTTGGGTGTTTTGCTGTGAATAGTGTTTTGCGACGGACTTAGCGACCACTTTTGCTTGCAGCAAAACAGAGTAGTAGTAGAAATCAAGTAGAGACGGATTTTAGCGACCACCCATGCTGAATTATTTGAGATATTTTGTTTTAGTAGCTAGAGTTGTTATTTTTGGCTGAATTTTTTTGTGGTAACTTCTTTTAATCTATATTTTGTGGGAAAAATAGCTAGAGCCTTTAGTTTGGTCAGATTTGAAAGTTCCAAAAAAGTAGCAAATTTTGTGTTTGTCGAAACTTCAAACGACCATAACTTTTGCTCCGGTTATCAGAATCGCAATTATTATATATGTATTTGGGGTAGAAAAAAAATTTCCTACGCCTTGGCTGCCTGCCATAGGCTGGATGAGGTCTCCATCGTCCAAAAATAGTGTTTCTGTCAAAAGTTTTTTATTTTTCAAGTTTTATTCACTTATTTTTCTTAACCTACCATTTTTAGCTTCCATAGTTAGACTTTGAATTTTTGCCTGAAATTTTTTGTGCTATCTTCTCATCATTTTATAAGGTTGATCACAAAATTTCAAGTCATTTGGATATCATTTGAGGGTAGCTGTAGTTCAAACCTGCACCTTTATTTACATGACAAGGCAACTAATTGTGCATGCTGAATGTAGTGTATGACTAGAGACAATCCATCTGACTTACAACCATTTGATCCTGAGATAGATAGGACATTTCATAGATTAGTTAGGCATCATTTTATACCTTTTGTTCATCCTGAGCATTCCATTACTGGTGAATCTGTGCATTCTATTATTGGTGATTTTGAACATCCTGATTTTGAGCATTATAATTTTGAGCATTCTGATTCTGAGCATTCTGATTTTGAACATTCTGAGAACATGGCACAACCTCCACCCCGTGAGAGGACTCTAAGGGAAATGACTGCACCTGATTTCACCTACGAAAGCTTGTGCATCCAATACCCTGATGAGGATGTCCCATATGTTCTTAAAACTGGACTGATTCATTTGCTTCCAAAGTTTCATGGCCTTGCAGGTGAAGACCCGCACAAACATTTGAAGGAATTTCATATTGTCTGCTCCACCATGAAACCCCCAGATGTCTAAGAGGACCACATATTTCTGAAGGCTTTCCCTCATTTTTTAGAGGGAGTGGCAAAGGACTGGCTGTATTACCTTGCTCCAAGGTCCATCACGAGCTGGGATGACCTGAAGAGAGTATTCTTAGAAAACATTTTCCCTGCTTCCAGGACCACAGCCATCAGGAAAGATATCTCAGGTATTAGACAACTCAGTGGAGAGAGCCTGTATGAATACTGGGAGAGATTTAAAAAACTATGTGCTAGTTGCCCTCACCATCAGATTTCAGAGCAGCTGCTTCTCCAATATTTTTATGAAGGACTCAGTAATATGGAGAGAAGTATGATAGATGCTGCCAGTGGTGGAGCCCTTGGAGACATGACTCCTACTGAAGCCAGAAATTTAATTGAGAAGATGGCTTCCAGCTCCCAGCAGTTTAGTGCTAGAAATGATGCTATAGTCATTAGAGGAGTGCATGAGGTAGCTACAAACTCAGCTGCATCATCTGAAACTAAGAAGCTTGAAGGCAAACTGGATGCATTGGTTAACTTGGTAACCCAGCTGGCCTTGAACCAGAAATCTGTACCTGTTGCAAGGGTCTGTGGTTTGTGCTCCTCTGCTGACCACCATACAGACCTTTGCCCTTCCATGCAGCAACCTGGAGCAATTGAGCAGCCCGAAGCTTATGCTGCAAATATTTACAATAGACCTCCTCAACCTCAGCAGCAAAATCAACCACAGCATAACAATTATGACCTCTCCAGCAACAGATACAACCCTGGATGGAGGAATCACCCTAATCTCAGATGGTCTAGCCCTCAACAACAATAACAGCAGCCTGGTCCTTCCTTCCAAAATGCTGCTGGCCCAAGCAGACCATACATTCCTCCACCAATCCAACAACAGCAACAGCCCCAGAAACAACCAACAGTTGAGGCTCCTCCACAACCTTCCCTCGAAGAACTTGTGAGGCAAATGACTATGCAGAACATGCAGTTTCAACAAGAGACCATAGCCTCCATTTAGAGCTTAACCAATCAGATGGGACAATTGGCTACACAATTGAATCAACAACAGTCCCAGAATTCTGACAAGCTGCCTTCCCAAGTTGTCCAAAATCCCAAAAAATGTTAGTGCCATTTCATTGAGGTCGGGAAAGCAGTGTCAAGGACCTCAACCCATAGCACCTTCCTCATCTGCAAATGAACTTGCCAAACTTCACTCTACTCCAGAAAAAGGTGATGACAAAAATTTACCTAACAATTTTTGTGCAGGTGAATCTTCCACTGGTAATTCTGATTTGCAAAAGCAGCACATCCCTCCTCTTCCATTCCCTCCAAGAGCATTTTCTAACAAAAAAATGGAAAAGGCAGAGAAAGAGATCTTGGAGACATTCAGAAAAGTAGAGGTAAACATACCTCTATTGGATGCAATAAAGCAAATTCCAAAATATGCCAAATTCTTGAAGGAGCTGTGCACTAATAAGAGGAAGCTTAAAGGAAGTAAACAAATTAGCATGGGCAGAAATGTCTCCGCATTGATTGGTAAATCTGTTCCCCAAATTCCTGAAAAATGTAAAGATCCAGGTACATTCAGCATACCTTGTACTATAGGGAATAGTAAGTTCGAGAATGCCATGCTAGATTTAGGAGCTTCTGTTAGTGTTATGCCTCTGTCTATTTTTAATTCTCTATCTCTAGGTCCCTTGCAGTCAACTGATGTGGTAATTCATTTAGCTAATAGAAGTGTTGCCTATCCTGTTGGTTTCATAGAAGATGTCTTAGTTAGAGTTGGTGAACTGATTTTCCCTGTTGATTTTTATAGTTTGAATATGGAAGATGGATTTTCTCAAGGATCAGTTCCCATCATTCTAGGCAGACCCTTTATGAAAACTGCTAGAACTAAGATAGATGTTTATGCAGGCACACTATCCATGGAGTTTGGTGATATAACTGTTCATTTTAATATTCTGGATGCTATGAAATACCCATCTGAAGATCTTTCTGTATTTCGTGCTGAAATAATTGACCATATTGTTGATGAATACATGACTGATCTTTACTCTAATATGCATGCCTCTCACTCTTCATGCATTGAGTCTGAAATTGTACTTGATCATATGTCTGAATTTGATGCTGAGAGTGAATCTGAAAGTGATATTGATTGCATGTCTGGTGGTGGTGTTTTACCTCTTGAGATTGATTTTATAGAGTCAGATAGGACTAACCATGTTTCAGGAAGTACACATACCTCTGACTTTCTTTATGAGGTACAGGCTGAGAAACCATCTCCTTCTACCACTATCCAGCCGACCACACCAGAATTGAAGCCTCTGCCATCAAATTTGAAATACGCTTACTTGGATGATAGCAAAAGTTTTCCAGTGATTATATCTGCCTCCCTTGCTGATGAGCAAGAGGAGAAGTTATTGTCTGTTCTCAAGAAGAATAAGATGGCTATAGGCTGGACCCTGGCAGACATTCCTGGTATTAGCCCATCCACATGTATGCATCGAATAAATTTAGAGGATGGAGCTAAACCAGTAAGACAACCACAAAGAAGACTCAACCCGGTGATTCTTGATGTAGTGAAGAAGGAGATAACCAAGCTTTTGCAAGCTGGAATCATTTATCCTATCTCCGACAGCCAATGGGTGAGTCCCGTCCAGGTAGTCCCGAAGAAGACCGGCCTCACAGTGATAAAAAATGAGAAGGAGGAGCTGATTCCTACTCAGGTGCAGAACAGTTGGAGAGTCTGCATTGCCTATAGGAGGCTGAACCAAGTTACCAAAAAGGACCATTTTCCCCAGCCATTCATTGACCAAATGCTTGAACGCCTGGCAGGTAAATCTCACTACTGTTTCCTTGATGGTTTTTTTGGTTATATGCAAATTACTATTGTTCCTGAGGATCAGGAAAAGACCACATTCACCTGCCCCTTCGACACTTTTGCCTATAGGAGGATGCCTTTCGGCTTGTGCAATGCCCCTGGTACCTTCCAACGGTGCATGATTAGTATTTTCAGTGATTTCTTAGAAAATTGCATAGAGGTGTTTATGGATGATTTCACTGTGTATGGATCCTCTTTTGATGGTTGTTTGGATAGTTTGGAAAAAGTTTTGAATAGATGCATTGAAACCAACCTTGTTCTAAATTTTGAAAAATGTCATTTTATGGTTGAGCAAGGTATAGTTTTAGGCCACATTATTTCCAATAAGGGTATTGAAGTAGATCCTACTAAAATTTCTGTTATTTCACAATTGCCTTACCCCTCTTGTGTGCGAGAGGTGCGATCTTTTCTTGGTCATGCAGGATTCTACAGGCGCTTTATAAGGGATTTTAGCAAAGTAGCCCTTCCACTGTCCAACTTGTTGCAAAAGGAGGTGGAGTTTGACTTTAATGACAGATGCAAAGAGGCTTTTGATTGCCTCAAAAGAGCGCTGACTACCACCCCCATCATCTAGGCACCCGATTAGACAACCCCTTTTGAGCTTATGTGTGATGCATCAAATTATGCATTGGGGGCTGTCCTTGCTCAGAAAATTGATAAATTGCCCAGGGTGATATACTATGCTTTTAGGACTTTAGATGTTGCCCAAGCGAATTATACTACTACTGAGAAAGAGCTTCTAGCCATAGTTTTTGCTCTTGAAAAATTTCGATCTTATTTGCTTGGTACCCGCATTATTGTTTATACTGACCATGCAGCTCTAAAGTACTTGTTGAAGAAGGTTGATTCTAAGCCTAGGTTGATTCGATGGATGCTCTGGCTCCAAGAGTTTGACTTGGAGATCCGTGATAGGAGCGGAGTACAAAATTTAGTTGCTGATCATTTGAGTCGGATCGAACGTGTAACGGATGCGGATTCACCCATTCAGGATGATTTCCCGGATGATCATTTGTATATACTGTATAGTATTTTTGACTCTCTTTCTACTCCCTGGTTTGCTAACATTGTCAATTATTTGATTGCTTCTGTTTTTCCTCCCTTAGCATCTAAGGCCCAAAAAGATAAAATTAAAAGTGATGCTAAGCATTTTATTTGGGATGACCCCTACTTGTGGAAATTGTGCAGTGATCAGGTAATTAGACGGTGCATTCCAGATCATGAGACTGACTCAGTCCTGCAGTTCTGTCATTCTTCCACATCGGGAGGTCATCTGGGTGTTCAAAGGACAGCTCGCCAAGTGCTTGATTGTGGCTTTTATTGGCCCACCATCTTTAAAGATGCGTGGAAGATCTGCAGCACTTGTGAGCAGTGTCAGAGAGCAGGGAATACATTTACATGGCGACAACAAGTGCCTCAACAACCTATGCTATTCTGTGAGGTGTTTGATGTCTGGGGTATAGATTTCATGGGCCCTTTTCCTGTCTCTTTTGGTTATGTTTACATTCTCCTTGCAGTTGACTATGTTTCAAAATGGGTGGAAGCCGAACCTACTAGAACTAATGATGCTAAGGTTGTTGCAGATTTTGTCATATCTAATATGTTTTGCAGGTTTGGAGTACCTAAAGCAATTGTTAGTGATCAAGGAACCCATTTTTGCAACAGAACAATGCATGCCTTGCTTAAAAAGTACGGGGTGGTACACAGGGTATCCACACCATACCACCCCCAGACCAATGGACAGGCAGAAATTTCTATCAGGGAGATCAAGAGAATTTTAGAGAAGATTGTGCAGCCAAGCAGGAAAGATTGGAGTACCAGGCTTGACGATGCTCTCTGGGCACATCGAACTGCCTACAAAGCACCCATAGGAATGTCTCCTTATTGGGTTGTCTTTGGAAAGGCATGTCATCTTCCAGTGGAAATTGAGCACAAAGCATACTGGGCAGTGAAGACTTGCAACTTCTCTATGGATCAAGCTGGTGAGGAAAGAAAGTTGCAACTGAATGAGTTAGATGAAATCTGCCTAGAAGCCTACGAGAATGCCAAGTTCTACAAAGAAAAGACCAAGAAGTTCCATGATAGCATGATAGTTAAGAAGGACTTCATGGTTGGGCAAAAAGTGTTATTGTATAATTCTATGCTTGGACTCATGAGTGGTAAGTTGAGGTCTAAGTGGATTGGTCCTTTTGTTGTTACTAATGTTTTTCTTTATGGTACAGTTGAGATCAAAAGTGACTCCACAAACAAGAGCTTCAAGGTCAATGGCCATCGACTGAAGCCATTCCTCACGAACCCTTCTTTAGTGGACGTAGTGGTGGAAGAGACTTCCTTACTCCACCCTACTCTTCCTCCACCATGACTTAGGGAGTTCTTCTCTTTCTATCTCCTTCCTTGCTTTTATTACACTTGTCCGATTCTATTTGATGATTTAA
>NC_038256.2:23626977-23767915 GCF_000004515.6 Glycine max | reverse complement strand
AATATTTTTGGGGTCATTTCTGTGTGCATGTACGACCTTTGCAATGTTTTTTCTTTTGAAATTATAGGATATGTTCAAGAAATGGGTAATTGTTTTGAAAATAAAAGTTTTTGACATTTTGTGACTTGAAATCTTTGATTCTCCTCTTCATGTCATGATAGTTTTGAAAGCTTAATTTAAAAGTGATGAGTTTACCTTTGTGAGAATTTGAGCCATCCATCATCATAATCATTTGGTGTGTTTTGCCCCATTGATTGCTTGCACAATAGCCTTGGCTTGATTCTTGTTGATGCTTCCTAATTCACATGCATATTTGGAAATGATTGAGGCAATTTTGTTCTTATAAGCTTCTAGCCAAATGGACTTACCTTGACTTAATTCCTTTGATAGCCCTTTTGAGCCTTGTTTCCCTTTCCTTGTTTTGAAGCTCACTACAAGCCTTAAGTGAAAAACCATGATATCACCATATCCTTAAGGAATTTTGGAGCTTTGGAATTGTTTTGGGAATAAGTGTGGGGGTTTTTGTTTCATTGGATAACATGTTTTGTTGGCCATGCTTCATGATATATTTTGAGCCATACTTGATGTACATTGCATATTGGTTAAATGTTGGACATGCTGAATATGATGCTGTTTCTCAAAGGCTACAGAGTAAAAAAAAAAAATTATTAAAAAAAATCGAAAAAGAAAAAGAAAAGCAGTAAACTTGAGTGAATAAGATCTTAAATGACAAAAGAATGATGAGACTCGTAGTTCTACTCTTTATGTTTAAATTTTATCTTTACTTCTTTTTATTTTCTTATGTTTTCTTAATACGCACTTATTCCCCATTGCTCCTCTATTCCTTTGGGATTCAGCCACTTATTCCATATTTTTCCATACCTTGTCCTTGGCCCCATTACAACCTTAAAAGACCTTTTGATCCTCATGTGCTTGTGTTTAATTGTCAATTTTAGAATCTTGCCAAGTTTATGTGGTGTTTGTTTTCATGGGTGCTTTGAGGGTAAATAGTAGCCTAGACACTTGAGAGATAGAGTGTATATCTTGTGAGGCTTTATCACTTTTCATTCTTGAGCTGATTAACTATTTTGCCATGATTGGGTTGCTTGGATGATTTTCATGAATGTCTTGACTTTTCGGATATCCTTATGTTAGATGTTACCCATTCCTTTCATTCCTTGATGTTCATTGAGAAATATGTGAATGTTTTCGTTTGTCTCTCTTTGAATATCCGTGGATTTTGTTCTTTGTTTCATTTTGCCCAGGAGTGCAAAAGGTTAAGTATGGGGGGTTTTGATGTGCCATCATTTTCTTCTATTTTCTAAACCCTTTTTGCACAATTTTAATTACTGATTGGTCTTAATTGTCAATTAATTAGGCAGTTTTATTATTTGGGCTCATTTAGCTAATTTGATGTTTTTAATCTAATTCCAGGAATTAATGAAACATTGGGCTTAATCCAGATTTTGGTTGTGGACTTGAAGAAGGCAAATAAAGCAGCGCTTACCTTAGTTAATTTCTAATTAGGAAATTTCACAATTTTATTTTATGTGGTTCGGTGTTTATTTTGTTTTGGGCCAGAGTATTGTAATAGGGCCCAGTGACTTTGAGTGACCCTTTTTAAATAGCAGCCTTGGGATTCGTGCAAGGCATTCTGTTAGACTATTATTCAGAGCTTAGGGTTTATGGTTTTGAAGTTTTTCTGTTCTAATGCTACTGTTTCGTTCTTAATGCAATTTTCCATTTCCTGCTTCTAATTACAATTTCGTTCTTGTTTTTTCTTCTACTTTCATTTACGTTTCTGTTTTCATTTTCGTTTCTGTCTCATTTATGTTTCTGTTTATTTACGTTACTGTTTATTTACGTTTCTGCTTCATGTTTCATTTACGTTTTCTGTTTGAATCTATGGAAGGCTAAATATTCTGGTGTTGTTTCCTTCTGAGGAAGAAGCCCAACTCTCTTTGAGGTTTCGTTTATAATGTGGTTCCCTGCAGTTTTCCCTTCACCAGTTAACCCAAATTCGTGAACATTAATCAGTGCACGCTTCGTGTTCGATTAATTGCCTCTGAGCCTAACTTGCGTTCATGCTTAATGGACGAAAGGCTAACTGGTGTATGTGGTGCCTAATCACGTATTGACGACCCTAGGTTGATTTTCGCTTAGTAAATTGAAATAGGGTTGGATTAAGTGGTCAACTGTTAGGGACGAATTCTCCATAACCCAGGATAAGAGAATGGCTTCCGAATCAGAGGAAACAATCCATTTTTAATATTATTAGTTTCATATTCCAGTTTACTTGTTCTGCTCCTTAAATCACAAAACAAACAACCCCCCCAATCATTACTATTACTGCAAGTATATTATGAACAATTGGTTTATCGTTGCTCGTTGGGAAACGACCTAGGATCACTTCCTAGTTACTGCATTTTCATGTTTATTTGATTCGGGTACGGCCTCGATCATGACACCATTGCTAAGGCGGCAGGGTGCCTTCGTGAAGGAAGTACTTATCTAGAGGGATGGGAGAAGAACTCTTATTCTCATGTAACAAGGGCACTATACAAGAAAAATGATAAAAAATATGGAGACTAGAAGACAATCACATATAACCTCATGTTTGAGAAGGCCAGGATTTGGGTCAACATTCTAAACAAGAGTGTTCTCCACAAGGAAGACTCAAAAACAACTCTGTCAGATCATCACAAGTTTGTTCTTTTTCACTTGATGGAGAATCTGCCCTTTGATCTGCCTCATACCATCTACATCAACATCTTGAGAAACTTTAAGGGCTTGGGTAGTTTGGACGACATCTATTATGTTGCTCTCATCAACAAGATGCTCTAGGGCCAAGGTGTATCACGTCTTCAACAAAATGGACGATGACTCTAAGCGCACCTTAGTAGCCAAGGGTTCAGTTGTTGCTAAACAACAAAAATTTAGCAAAACTATCCTAAAAGCTATGAAGGTTGCTCTAGAATAAAGTCTTAAGGAGACTCTTTAGGTGGACCTGGATGCCATAAACAAAAGAAAGCAAAAGAGGTTCGCCAAAGCTATCTGTTAGTCGTCTTATACGACTAACTTTTGTATAGAAAACATTTTCCCAAAACTTGTATAGTTCCCCAATTTATGGTTATTTTGTAGTAATTTTGTAAATAAATCTTGTTTTATTGTTAAAGTTGTCTCTAGAATATTTCCATTGGATTTAATGATGAAATATGTGCAATTTCAGGTTAAAAAGAGGCTAAGTCATGAAGTGCTAAGCGCGCATCCATCGCTAAGCACAACTTCAACGCGATAGAAGAATCTGGTAGAGAATCAATATCAAGGCCGCGCATGACTGGCGCTAAGCTCAAATCCACTTACTCGCCCTAAGTGCGAGGGTGGCGCTAAGTGCAACGTTGCGGGTTCAAAGCCTATTTAAAGTTGTTTTGTGCAAAATTAGGGTAACAATCCAGAGAATCACCATCACCCATAGAAGTCAGAGCACACCATAGTGCCTATTTCAGGAAAAGAGCTATGGAGGCAGCAAGAGGAGCAACTTTTGCAGAGAGACTAGGTTTTGTAGTTAGAGAGAGATTAGTGAGTTGCAGAGTGATTGTGAGATGCTGAGAAAAGGAGGATGGATCCCCCTTCTTGTGTAAGGAGTAGTTATTCTCTACTTTTACTCTCATTATTGTTAGGGTTTTTCTGTATGGCTGGCTAAACACTCTTGTTGGGGATTTCTAAAGAACAATTGATGTAATTTCTTTAATATCTAATTGGTTGTGTTTATTGTGTTCAATGCTTCTTTCAGTGCTCAAATTTTGTATGCTCTTGGTCTGATCATCCATTTGTGCGCATAGTCAGGTGACTTTAGCATTGGGAAATGTACTGTTGCCTTAGAACTTAATTGAAGCAGGATTGAAACTTAGTCTTAAATGAAGGATCTGCGGATTAAGTTTTGGTTTTAAATATGTTGTTACAATAATGTTGTTTGATCTAAGTCTAGTCCAACAAGAGGGATCTGAGGACAAAGCTTAGGTTAAATTAGTCTAAACTTTCGTAAGCTATTTAAGTTGAGCCTAGTCCAACAAGAGGGATCTAAGGACAAAGCTTAGTTTAACTTAGTCTAAACCTATGAGGGCTGTCTAAATTAAGCCTAGTCCAATAAGAGGGATCTGAGGACAAGGCTTGGATTGATTCAGCCTAACTAGGGATCGAGGTTTAGTAATTTAGGCTACAACATAGAACACAAAAGCATGATTGATTAGAGAAACATCTTTATATACATCAACTGGTTCGTTAGAAAGACCCAACACCTTTAGCTACTGCTGTCAATCTTACTTACTTGCATTTTTACTGTTTTTAGCCTAAACGTAGTTTAATTCTGTTCTAAACCATCAATTATCAATGTTTGTTTCAACAATGCCATATTTCTGAATTTAACCCTGTCTAATACTAGTTCCCTGAGTTCGATACTTGGATTCATCCGTTTTAATTTTAAATACTTGACGATCCGATGTGCTTTCCGGTGAATTGGATTTCCCTTGAACATATTTGTATAAATAAAAATTGGACCAAAAAGTAACTATAGGGGAAATCCAACAAAGTATTTGTAGTGTCGTTGTCGGGGAGCTAGATTCAAGAAGAGTTTAGTTCAATTTTATGGCATTGCTTTATATTTTACTCTTTGATTCATTGATTCTTTTTGTTCATATTTTAGTTACTGCACATTCATTGTTCTTTTGAACTGGATAATTACTGTTCTGTTTTCTTGTATGCAAAGAAGATCTACTGCAGGTGATTTGATCCCCATTGATTTGGAGATTAACGCCACTTGTAGAAGGCATAATTAAGAGAGAATCAATTTTTTTTTGCAGGATTTAGAAGTAGCAGCAACTCCAGAAGAAGAACCTCGATCTTCCAAGGCATCTTCTAGTTTTCCTATTGCAGGTCATTCTCATATAGAACCTGTTGAAGATCCAATCATGGCTGAAGAGCCAAGAAGAGTAACCCTGGAGGATTATTCAAGTTCTACTGTGCCACAATTTTTCACCAGCATTGCATAGCCAGAAGTTCAAGCTCAAACAATCACTTATCCTCCTTCTTTGATACAGTTAATTCAAAATAATATGTTTCATGGTCTACCCAATGTAGACCCTTATGCTCACTTGGCCACCTACATAGAGATATGCAATACTATCAAGCTGGCGGGTGTGCTTGCGGATGCAATCAGGTTGAGTCTGTTCTCACTTTCTTTAGCTGGAAAAGCTAAGAGATGGCTTCATTCTTTTAAAGGAAACAGTCTGAAGTCATGGGATGAAGTAGTAGAAAAATTCTTGAAGAAGTACTTTATTGAATGAAGATTGTAGAAGGCAAAGCTGCCATCTCTTCCTTCCACCAGTTTCCAGATCAATCATTGAGTGAGGCACTTGAAAGATTCAGAGGTTTATTGCGGAAGACTCCCACTCACGGTTTTTCAGAACCAATACAGCTCAACATATTTATAGATGGATTGAGACCACAATCTAAGCAGCTTTTGGATGCTTTAGCTGGGGGTAAGATCAAAATGAAGACCCCTGACGAAGCAATGGACTTAATTGAAAGCATGGCTGCTAGTGACATTGCCATTCTGAGAGACCGAGCCCATATTCCTACTAAAAAGAGCTTATTAGAGCTAACCTCACAGGATGCTCTGTTGGCACAAAACAAGTTGCTATCCAAGCAAATAGAGGCATTAAGAGAAACACTTAGTAAGTTGCCAACTCAGCTTCATTCTGCACAAACTTCACATTCTTCTATTTTGCAGGTTGTAGGATGTACAATTTGTGGTGGAGCTCATGAATCTGGATGTTGTATCCCCAATGAAGAGAAAATTGCACATGAAGTTAATTACATGTGGTGGGCTAGCTTGCAAAGCAGTTAGATGAAAGACCATCCAGCAGCTTTATAGCAAACACAGAGAAAAATCCTAAGGAAGAGTGCAAAGCTGTGATGACTAGAAGCAGAATGGTGATTCAAGCGGAGGAAAGTATAGCTGATCAGAAGGTGGAGGGATTTAAACAATAGCTGGCTGATGAACCGGCACTAGAATCAGTTGATGATTTAGTTGAACTTGAAGAAAATTGTTGAGGAAGCAAAAGGTGATGAAGAAGAAGAGACACCAATAAGAGTCTGTCAAGAAAAAATAAAGAAGAAAAAGAAAAAGAAAAAGAAAAAGAAGAAGAAATAAAAGAAGAAGAAGAAAAATAAAAAAGTTGAAAAATGAAAAACAAAAAGAGAAAGTTGTTGAGATTGAGAAGAACAAGGGCAAGAGTGAGGCAAACATTGAAAAAAATAAAGAGGCTACTCCTATTGAATTCAAGGAGGTACCTTATCCGTTGGTACCCTCCCGGAAAGATAAAGAGTGACATTTGGCCAGATTTCTTGATATCTTCAAGAAATTGGGAATTACCTTGCCGTTTGGAGAAACACTTCAGCAAATGCCCCTCTATGCCAAATTTTTGAAGGATATGTCAACTAAGAAGAACTGGTACATCCATAGTGACAAAATTGTTGTGGAAGGTAATTGTAGTGTTGTTATTCAACGCATTCTTCCACCCAAGCACAAAGATCCTAGAGTTGTCACGATACCGTGTTCTATCGGCGAGGTTGCTGTAGGAAAAGCTTTCATAGACTTGGGAGCCAGTATCAATTTAAAGCCTCTCTCCATGTGCCGGTGACTTGGAGAGATAGAGAAAATGCCCACACGCATGACCCTCCAATTAGCTGATCGCTCCATCACAAGACCATATGGAGTCATTGAAGATGTTTTGGTGAAGGTTAAACACCTTATATTTCTAGCTGATTTTGTTGTCATAGATATAGAAGAGGATGCTGACATTCCTCTCATTCTTGGCCGCCCATTCATGTCTACTGCAAGCTGCATGGTAGACATAGGGAAAAAGATGCTGCAGATGGGCATAGAAGATCAGAAGATCAAGTTTGATTTGTTCGATGAAGACAAAGATCCACCTAGCCAAAATGTCTGTCTTAAAGTGCATGTGATGGAGGAAAGGAGACTCGAGAAGAAGGTCCTTGAAGTAGGAACTTTGTTGGATCCTGGATAACAGGATGATGTGTCAAGATAATGACGTTAAAAGAACACTTACGGGAGGCAACCTAACTTTTTTTTCCCTTTTCTATTTTTCATTCTTATCTCGTGCATGTAATTAGGATACCTTGCTTGTGATTGTGATTAATTTCAATTTGTTTAGTAATGAACAAGGGGTTTTAAGCTAGTGCGAAGAGATAGACAGAAAAAGACTTAGAAATTTTTTTATATTTGTCTATCCGCTAAGCGCAAACCTTGCGCTAAGCACTCAGTCTTCATGTGCTAAGCCCGAGCTTCCTCGCGCTAAGCGTAGAGACCCCTGATTGGTTGGTTGAATAGTTTAGCTAAGCGCACATCACTACGCTAAGCCCTACATCTTCACTGTAATCGAACCTTAATCAATGGGCTTAGCGTGGATGACGCGCTAAGCGCCACTTCTTATCTAGAAAAATTTCATTGTTGGAGCGCTAAGCGTGCTATCCTGCACTAAGCCCCAGATCCATTCTGGAATTTGAGCTTTCAAGCTGGGCTTAGCGGGGTAGGATGCGCTAAGCGCCAATCTCTTACTGTTTTTGAATTCTTGGAAGTGCGCTTAGCGCGCCTATTGCGCTAAGCCTGAACTACTCTCTATAAGTTGAAGCTTGATGGTACACTAAGCCTCACATCTCAAGCTTGATGGTACACTAAGCCTCACATCTCAAGCTAAGCGCATATTGCAAAAAAATTTGTGTTGCAGAAAGTGCTAAGCGTAGCCTACTGCGCTTAGCCCCAGATTCTCACTGGACTTTACAACTTCAAATTGGGCTTAGCGTGAGGCTAGGTGTCATACCCTAATTTCGTCCGGGGACCTTTGCTTGATGACATGCGACCTTTCTTTGGTCCTTGTGAGGTGCTTGGTACCCATCATTAGGCAATTTGTGAAATTCCAAGACATGCCGAAAAACCAAAAAAATATTGATGCAAAATCCGTAAGTTTCCGTGACACCGGAAATCAAATGGAAGCATCGTTGCATAATTAAGTGAGGTTCCGTAACATTCCGTAACTCAAAAGGGGGATGATTATGTAATCCGCAAGGTTCCGTAACATTACGGAAAGAAAACGAGTATCGTTACGAAAAAAAAGAATCACCAAAAAAAAGCAGAGGGGGGTGTACTTAGTAAAAATGGGGGTGCAAATAGCACCCAGGCCCACTTGGGCCCTCCAGAATATTCCTCCAGAAGGCTGTTGCTTCTGGAGAAGGCTGTTGCTTCTGGAGGAAGCAACCTGGCTCGCCTGGGCGAGCTGGGCGGCAACCACCTCCCCTATTTTGCTATAAATAGGGGAGGAAGTGAAGAAGAAAAGGGTTCAGCCCCTTTGGAACTTCTCTCTCTTTCGAATTTGCTTGGAAAAATCGTTTCCGTGAAGAAAATCTAAGCCGAGGCGCTTCCGAAACGTTTCCGTAACGTTTTCCGTGAAGAATTTCGCAAAGGTTTCAACCGTTCTTCGACGTTCTTCATTCGTTCTTCATCGTTCTTCGATCTTCAACGGGTAAGTACCTCGAACCAAGCTTTTCGATTCATTCTATGTACCCGTAGTGGTCCACATTGTGTTTCGTGCATTTTTATTCTCGTTTTGTTTACTTTTTATACCCCCTGTTGACGTGCTTAAGCCATTTTACTTAAGTCATTTCTCGCTTAACTTAAAAATAAAATAAATTTCCACCGAACGTTTGAATTGTATTATCCATTAACTTCGGTTAAAATAAATTCCGACCGTTCGGTCATGCCGTAACCACGTTGGAAATCAAAAAGAGGTAAAAAATAATATAATAATCAAAAAGACATCTTTTAGTAAAATAAAGCGGAAAATCAATCGGACGTTTTCTCTTTGGGATTTCTCATTCTTAATCGAATTGATTAATAACTAAAGTGAAACTAAGGCTAAAATCAACTCGCCTAGTCAAGCTCGTCCATAAAAATAGGCTTTTGAAGTTTGTCATTTCATTTTCTCACTAAGTAAAATGGATCATTTTTAAGGTCCAACGCCTTAAAATGATCACCTCTTAAAGTAAAAAAGAATCACTTGATAAAAAAGAACTACGTAGGTCTGATTTTCTCATCCCAAATTGAGGAATACGTAGGAGCAAAGGGAAACACCCTTGTCGACCACAAAAAGAGAAAATATAAAAAGGGTATAAAGGATATAGAGACATAAAAAGGGAACATAAAAAATCAAAGTCATGTTTGCACATCCGATTAAAGGCTGCCGTCCCTTGGGGCGGACGTGTGGGGTGCTAATACCTTCCCCGTGCGTAAATACAACTCCCGAACCTTTCACTTAAAAAGTTCGTAGATCGGGTCTTTTCCGGTTTTTCCGACGTTTTCCTCAAATAAACGTTGGTGGCGACTCCGCGCGTATTCCTTTCGTGGAACACGCATCCTGCGAGTCTCGCGTCGCCCTCCCGCCGAAGGGTAGGTTGCGACAGTTGGCGACTCCACTGGGGACTGTTTTTTAGAGAGTTAGGCCATTTAATCTTGTGCAATGTTTTATCATGACTTTCTCCTTTGTTGGTTTCCCTTTATTTGTTTTATGTTCTTGTGTATATAAACTATTTGTTGCTTTTAGTGTGTTTTAGAATGTATGCATGAGGTAAATATTTATTCATTTGATGCACACAAACACTAACACTATTTGCACACACTGTGAGTGAAAAAGGGCCCTATACCCGGGTTCATGGGAACATAAGGAGTGGAGGTGAATCTGTGATCATGCTAGGTCTCCGACTTGCTTGATTACAGTGAACCCTCATCTAGAGCTTTTCTCTTTGAAAACTTATTGTTGCTAGTAGTCCCTACTGCTGCAATATGTTCTTCGAAGGGGATGATACCTCTAGAGACCATCAAGAGAGATATGACTACCTTGGGGATTATTGCTAAAAGCCTAGTTAGTTCTCTCCCTTATAGGTCCCTTAAATAGGGGCACGGAGCAAACACGCTGCGTGCCATTTTTCACACTGCCATGCATAAGTATCATATACCCGTTTGCTTATGTTCAGTGAATATTATCATACTATGTACATCCCCGTATTGTACCTTTCGCATGTGCATCATGTGTGGGTTCCGTCTTAATCCCCTCTCTTGGGCAAACCAACGGAGGGTCCGTGTCACCTTCTTAAATACATACGTTGGGCACTTTGCTACCCCAAGACGTTGTATCTAAGAAGGAGACAATTTCCCGAGCTCCCGTATTCATAAATTGCATCCGTGTCATATGCATTCCTTCATGCATTCATCCATTCCACCCATGATAGATGTCGGAGTTTTGATTCGCACTAGATTTTATTTCACTTTAGTAAAACATGGGATCAAGTCAAAAGCCTTCGCTTAAAAAGAGGTTTTATCAAGTCAAAATCAAGAGCTTAGAGGTCACCAGTTTACGAAAGTTGGGGCAATTAATGGGTCAACTTCAACGGCAAGCCTTCCGCAAAGCCTATGGTAAGCATTTGGGACCTAGCTAGGGTAGAAGTCTCCATGGAACCAATTGCCTTCCTCGCCCAGTATTATGATCAGCCGTTGAGGTGCTTCATCTTTGGGGACTTCCAGCTATCACCAATGGTGGAAGAATTTGAAGAGATCCTAGGATGTCCTCTAAGGGGAAGGAAACCATACCTCTTCTCAGGGTTCTACCCCTCATTGGCCAGAATTTCTAAAAAAGTCCAAATCTCGGCGCAGGAATTAGACCGCCAAAGGCAAGTCAAAAATGGGGTGGTCGGAATACCGAGACAATATTTGGAGGTAAAAGCAAGAATCTTGGCAGATAAAGGCGAGTGGACCCCATTCATAGATATTCTCACACTGTTGATTTTCGAGGGAGTCCTCTTTCCAAATGTGGATGGGTTGGTGGACCTGGCAGCGATCGACGTTTTTCTCGCCTATCATAACCACAAGGAAAGTCCGGTTGTCGCTATGCTAGCCGACCTATATGACACCTTCGACCGAAGATGTGAAGAAAGCAATGCAAGGATTGTTTGCTGTACTCCAGCTCTCTATGTGGGGCTGGTTTCACACCTTTTTCTCCAAGAAGGTAGGCCCGTCTATCCGCTACAAGGTTACCGCTCGTGCGTCGAAAAAGGAAAGGCGAATTGGGACCAACTCTTGGCTAGCATGGGGGGGCGTCTGTTAATTGGTTCCCTCGCTAGAAGGAAGGAAGAATCAAGATTCTATCTTCATGCGAAGGATGTCCAAATGTTCCCTTGATGGGAACAAGGGGTTGTATTAATTATAATCTCGTTCTCGCCATAAGACAGCTTGGCTACCCCATGAGAGGAGCGCCATTAGACGAAAGCATCACGCCTTTCATCGCACGGGGTTTTAGTGACCACAACGCGAGGGTACTCCAAGGAGTTCGCAAGGCATGGGATGCGGCGTGAAGAAAGGACAGAGAGCTTAGGGGAAGCAGTAATGGGATCATCGGCGGCTATCATAAGTGGCTGAGAGTCCGAACACAAGGATTGGATTGGCTCCCAAATCTAAAGACTGTGAGGGACGATGAGGTTAAAGCTTCGGAAGAAAGTGATGAGGTACAAGCCCTAAAGGCAGAGCTTGAAAGAGCCCTAGTAGTCGAAGAGAAGTTCAAGTCCATAGCCATCAAAGTCTGAAAAGAGTATGATGAACTAAGGGACGCCAATATGGCCACCGCTGATGCCTTGGAACGAGAAACCAAGAAGGCCCAAAAGGAAGAACACGTGCCAGCAAAGTTTTGAGGGGCTTTATAGGGCAGCAATAGTAAGCTCAAGCTCCGAAGAGGTGAAAGGAATCATCACGGGTCAAAGGCATGATCTTGAAGGACGAGCTAAAGGCTTACCTTAGGTCGAAAAGAAATTTGTCCCAACAGTTAAGCGAGACTGAAGGGAATATGTGGGCCGTCATCGATGAGTGCAAAGAGAAGCTAAATCTAGCGGCGACTCATGAGCAAAGGCTAGAGGATGAGTACGCCAAGATATCAGCAGAAAGCGAAGCAAGGGAGAGGGTAATTGATTCATGGCACCAAGAGGCAACAATGTGGACGGACCGATTTGCTCTTACTTTGAACAGGAGTCAAGAACTTCCCCGATTGCTAGCCAAGGCCAAAGTAATGGCGGACACCTACTCCGCCCCCAAGAAGATCCACGGACTTCTCAGCTATTGTCAACATATGATAGACTTAATGGACCATATGATTAGAAACCGCTAGGAAGTTTGTATTGTCGCTCAGATCTTGACTAGTTATAACTTTTTGAATAAAATGAGTTTATCCCACGTTTTTACTCCAAAAATCAGTGCGAATCAAGTCACTCCCGCATTTTATCTCTAGCATGCATTGTATGTTGGTCTCGTTCTTTGTCACGGGAAGCCGGAAGGTCCATATCACCTTCTTAATTGTACACATGGGGCACTGCGCCCCCAAATGCGCAAGTAAGAAGAGATAATTTTCCGGGCTCTCGTGTCCGTAAAATGCATTCATATCATGCATCGCATAAGCATCTCTTCATAACATCATAATGGACATATCCTGCATTTGTCCGTTATCATATTCCAGCCTCACATTTTGCATGGTCATGGCATCATCATGCATATGCGTTCAACAAACTTTTTGGTCTGCAAAATTGCATACCATTTGTTTTCATGTTTGCTCATCCTTGCGTTTTCCTCTACAAAACAAAAACAAAAAAGGGGGAAGCGTGAAACTTCACACTACATTCTTAGTTTCATGTGTTAGGAGCCAACCATGTTGGGATCATAAACCCGTTTCACTTAAAAACAAAATAATTGAACATGGTACCTAATGCATGGTTAACTAGGAAATGGTGTTTCTTCGGGCATCTCAATTTCATAATTACATTTTCCATGCATAAGCTTAAAGTATGCCCGAGTCATTCATCCCTATGAGATGTTGTTGAAGTATTGGCGATCAGAATTGCCATTCCTTGGATTATAGGGTTGAACCAAGCTCATGCTTTTACAAAAAGGTTCATCAAGTCAAGTTGAAATATGGAAGTAACCGTCTTGCAAAATTGGGGCAAAAGATGAATCGAGTCACATCACTGCTTCATCTACTGCCAAACATATTTAGGATTATTGATGTCCTTGTTACTTCCAGTTTCACCTTGACAAAGATGTCATGGACCATGTTGAAAATCTAAATTGATTCAACCCCATATCTTGCGTAAAAATTCGCAATACTTCAACTGTACATCATTCGCATGCATCCATGCTTTTCATTAGTTGCATTGCTCGTTGCATTCTTTCCTTGAAAAATAAAATAAAATGAACTTAATCATTGTTATAAAAAAGAAAGGGACACGCTTTACGACGCCCTTACCGAACTCGCGCTAGAGCTAGAGTAATGGGTGAAGTAGAGGAGATACAAGAGAAGATGAAGGCCGACATGGAGGCCATTAAAGAGAAAATGGCCACAATGATGGAGGCCATGATGAGCGTGAAGAAGATAATGGAAGCCAATGCGGTTGCAATTGGCGCTACCAGCGTTGTTGCTAAGGTGAACCCGACGTCCCCATCCGGCCTCAAGCAAATGAATCATCCAACCTCAAATATGGTAGGCAAAGATTTAGGAAGTACGGGCGGCCCCCATGATGTGCAAATTCAAAACGAGCACGCCTTCCCGTCATATGGCTTGCCTCTCAACTATACGCCACCCAAAGTGGCGTACACTCCCAATAAGAATGTCAATAACTCCACTCCTATACCCATTGAGAGCCAGCAACCCCAAACTGATCATGCACATGTCTCTTAAACCGTGGAAGAGACCCATGAAATTCCCCATCACAATCTAGCCGACTTCGAGCCTTGGCTCGGATATACCACTGAAGGGCAAGCAGTTGGTGGTATACCCCTACAAAACCCTTTGGAGGGCCCTCAGTATCACCCACAACTGCACCTCTTGCATTCCACAGCGGTTAAAAACCCTCATGACTATGGCAGGAATGGGAAAGTTGGATCATCTAGAGGAAAGGCTCAGGGCCATTGAAGGAGGTGAAGATTATGCCTTTGCTAACCTAGAAGAGTTGTTCCAAATACCCAAACATGGTCATTCCCAAGTTCAAGGTGCCGGACTTTGGCAAGTACAAGGGGACTACTCGCTCCAAGAACCATCTAAAGATGTACTGTCGGAAGATGGGGGCATACGCAAAAGATGAGAAACTGCTGATACATTTTTCCTGAGAAAGTCTTACTAGGACAACTGTCGCCTGGTATACTAACTTAGGAACCTTCTTGAGTCCATTCTTGGAAGGACCTAATGGTTGCCTTCATTAAGCAGTGTTAGTACAATTCTGATATGGCTCCGGATAGGATGCAACTACAAAAAGTGTGCAAAAAGGGGGCACGAATCTTTCAAAGAATACGCCCAAAGATGGAGAGACTTGGCAACTCAAGTAGCACCCCCAAAAACAGAGAAAGAGATTATCACAATGATAGTAGACATGTGACCGGTGTTCTACTATGAAAAAAATGGTGGGTTACACACCTTCAAGTTTTACAGATTTGGTCTTCGCCAGCAAAAAGATCGAAGTGGATCCGAAAAGAGGCAAATTTGATCATCCTACTAGGACGACTGAGAAAACTGGGGCAAATGAAGAGGGTGAGAAAGAGGGAGAAACCCATGCTGTGACTGCCATTCCTATACGGCCAAGTTTCCCACCAACCCAACAATGTCATTACTCAGCCAATAACAAACCTCCTCCTTACCCACCACCCAGTTATCCACAAAGGCCATCCCTAAATCAACCACAAAGTCTGTCTACCGCACTTCCAATGACGAAGACCACCTTTAGCACAAACCAAAAAAAAAACACCAACAAAAAGGAATTTTGCAGCAAAAAGCCTGTAGGGTTCACCCCAAATTCCGTTGTCATATGCTAAACTTGATCCCATATCTACTTGATAATTCAATGGTAGCCATAACCCTAGCCAAGGTTCATCAACCTCCATTTCTCCGAGAATACGACTCGAACGCAACATGTGCTTGTCACGGAGAAGCCTCGGGGCGTTCCATTGAGCATTGTAGGGCTCTGAAGCGTAAGGTGCAAGGTCTAATTGATGCGGGCTGGCTGAAATTTGAGGAGAATTGCGTGTAAATCCTGACATTGACAAGAGATGCCACACATGGGGCAATTTTGAAAGCTGTTGTTAGGTGTCCCTAATGACTCATCAGGGTTTCCAAGTTTATGCCATTATTGTAAACCACAGCTACAATGTTAAATGAAATGGATAAAGTTGATATCTTTGTCCCTCATCCCCTCACAAACGCATGTTTGCTTATTCAACTTTCACCGGAATGTGGGTGTAAGCCATTGGTCTGTTTGCTCAAGCAACCTGCGCTCCTGAGTGTTGACTTCCAAGACCGTTCAATCAGAGATTACTCATCTTGCACGTTGGTGGGGGTGCCGTAAAACAACGAGCAAAGTTCAAAACAAATAAGTTTCAAAATAAAAAATAAGTTTCAAAATAAAAAATAAAAAGGCATTTGATTGACTGTGTTTTCAAGTAAAAATATAGACGTTCATGTGACCTCATTTTGTCTTTTTAGAGAGAAGTGAGTTCTCAAGAATAGGATGTTGGACAAATGGCCTCAGTTACCTTAAGAAAAAGGGGGGTTGAATTAAGATGCAAAGACTATTCCCCAATTGAACTATCAATCTCTCTTTTCGGATTAACAATGCACACAGGGATAACCCTTCCCTTGTGTTCAGGAATCCTCTACAACAAGAGACCCACGGTCTCTTAATCCCTTTTCAGAAATAAGAAGAAGAGAAGAAGAGGTCTCTCGTAAAAGAGGTAGATTGTAAAATGAAGATCAATCAAAAATTCCTTATTGAATAAGCAAGTGGTTGACCAAGGAATCTTTTTGAGAGGATAAGACATTTCAGTTCAGAAAAACTCTTGATCTTTCGAGAGGATAAAACTGTTTGGGCAATAAAAACTCTCTTTAAAACATTTGAATGGCCGTTCATAAAACATTTGAATAGATATATCTTTTGGAAATTATTTTCTGAAAATCCCAAGACTTATGTAATCGATTACAGGTTTTAAAAATTTGAATTAAAACATTTTCAACTACTGTTAATCGATTACCAGAGAGCAAATCTCAATTTGAAAGGATAGAATTCCTTGGTCAAACCTTTTGCTTCTTCAGTTTGGAAACTTCTTCCTAAGATTCTAGAGATCAACTTGATCATATATCTTGATTTTCTTGGATTCTTGTCTTGAATAAAACTTGGAAGCACTTGATCCTTTGGCATCATCAAAACATCAAAACATCTTGCTTCTACATAGGAGTCATTTGACTTAATCCATCAACTAAAAAAAATCCTTCAACTATTTCTCGTCCTTGGAAAATTCTTTTTGCAAGAATCAACTGCTTCTTTCATTCTTCCTCACTACGAGGTCGTGAAAACAAGACAACACTTGGTACCTCTAAGCCCTACACTGGGGCAACGAAAGGCACCATGCAAAAACCTCAAGCGAACCTAGGGGCAGATTAGAAGTTCTCACCCAATAGGTTCCCTCCTACAAGGTCATGACGAAAGGCAACGATTGGTACCTCAAAGCCTTACACTGGGGCAATGAGGGGCACCGTGCATGAGCCTCAAGTGAACATAGGGGCCGATCAAAAGTTCACACCCGTCGATGTTTTTAAACAAGAAAAAAAAGGAGACAAGCCCTGGAATTTCAATAGATTGATTAATTATCGAACGACTCCATTCCCGTCACTCCAAAACGGTCAAGTGACTAAATCAAACAGAACATACACTCTGAGGGAGTTCCCAGAGAGATTTGCAAAAAGATAGGATAAGGTCGCATGAATTATCACCTCTTTCAAAAGGACAGTCAATCTATGTTTTCCAAAAAAAATCAAATCAAAATCAAAATCACAAAATAGGGAAAGAATGTCATGAACATTGTACAACTTTCCATTACATTGCATTGTTTCATATGAAGTCCGCATTTACCAAATTTCACGACAAAGGTTGCATGCATCTGCATCCCTAAAAATCATGTTAACTGCATAGATTTCCTACATCTAATGTCCAAATCTTGTGGATTTGGGATGACCGGCCCTCTCGATGAGTCGATCTCTTGCTTTCTCATAAGGGTGGACCCTTGGGTACTTGTACCTATCACTTTTAGAGGACTACACGTCCTCACCAACAGAGGGCTGCACGCCCTCACCTTCAGAGGACTACATGTCCTCGCCTTGAGAGGGCTACACGTCCTCGCCTTGAGAGGACTACACGTCCTCACCATCAGAGGGCTGCACGCCCTCACCTCCAGAGGACTACATGTCCTCGCCTTGAGAGGGCTACACGCCCTCGCCTTGGGTACTAGTTACCCTCACCGTTGAGAGGACTACACGTCCTCGCCTTGAGAGGACTACACGTCCTCACCATCAGAGGGCTGCACACCCTCACCTCCAGAGGGCTACATGTCCTCGCCTTGAGAGGGCTACACGCCCTCACCTTGGGTACTAGTTACCCTCACCGTCAAAGGACTACACGTCCTCGCCTTGAGAGGACTACACGTCCTCACCATCAGAGGGCTGCACGCCCTTACCTCCAGAGGACTACATATCCTCGCCTTGAGAGGGCTACACGCCCTCACCTTGGGTACTAGTTACCCTCACCGTCAGAGGACTACACGTCCTCGCCTTGAGAGGACTACACGTCCTCACCACCAGAGGGCTGCACGCCCTCACCTCCAGAGGACTATAAGTCCTCGCCTTGAGAGGGCTACACGCCCTCACCTTGGGTACTAGTTACCCTCACCGTTGAGAGGACTACACGTCCTCACCTTGAGAGGACTACACGTCCTCACCATCAGAGGGCTGCACGCCCTTACCTCCAGAGGACTACATGTCCTCGCCTTGAGAGGGCTACACGCCCTCACCTTGGGTACTAGTTACCCTCACCGTCAGAGGACTACACGTCCTCGCCTTGAGAGGACTACACGTCCTCACCACCAGAGGGCTGCACGCCCTCACCTCCAGAGGACTATAAGTCCTCGCCTTGAGAGGGCTACACGCCCTCACCTTGGGTACTAGTTACCTTCACCTTCAGAGGACTACACGTCCTCGCCTTCAAAGGGTCATGTACCTTCAACTTCAGAGGACTACACGTCCTCGCCGTCAAAGGGTCATGTGCCTTCACCTTTGTAGGGCTACACGCCCTCACCTTCAGAGGACTACACGTCCTCACCTTTAGAGGACTACACGTCCTTGCCATCAGAGGACTACATGTTCCCCATTTTCAAAGGGGGGCATGCCCTCACCTTTAGAGGATTGCACGTCCTTGCCATCATAGGACTACACTCCCTCGCCTTCGAAAGGCGACACGTCCTGAACTTCAGAGGGCTACACGCCCTCGCCTTTAGAGGACTACGCGTCCTCACTTTCAGTGGGCTCCATATCCACACCTTAAGATAATTTAAGGTCCTCTGTCCTTAAATGCTTAACCGAGACTTGCACTCCCGGTTAAGGGACCAGTAGTTTCCTTTTAACGGTTCCTGGGCCACCCCCTAATATTGGAGGAGGGCCAACTGTGCGAGCACAACCAGAGAGGGAGGCTATCACACAGCTACTATGCATACTGGGGCAAGATTTCACCCGTGCCGCTGCAAAGAGAAGAGTGCGGACCATGCGCACCAACATGACCACTCTTACACAAATATAGATGGCATTGCTACTTAGCAACATTCTGCCCAGCGACCGCAATGCCAATCTCCCCCTGCGGAAGTATCAGTTGGTCTGTGCCGTCCCGACATGGGTAAGTATGCATATGGTTCAACTGATTTCTGATACCATTTATTTGTTTGCAGGGATCACACCCACAAAGACACCCAGTGAACCTGAAGAAGTCCAACAGGGCCCTGGGGTTTCCAGCTCTGGTTACGGGCCTCTATCAGTCCTACAGGGTGCCCGTACCCCCCCGGCAAGGTCACGTCATCATAGGTAAGTATGCGCATCGCTCAACTGATTTCTGATTTCATCTATTGTTTGCAGGGATTGCGCCTGCAAGACACCCAGTGGACCCGAAGAAGTCCAACAGGGTCTTGGAGTTGTCAAGCTCTAATTACGGGTCTCTGTCAGTTCTACGGAGTACCTGTCACCTCCAGCAAGGGCATCAGGCCCCCTACTAATCGAGCTTTCATCAAGAAGTACTGCGCCCCCAGGCAGGCGCAGGGCGAAACACCACAGCAGCATTGGGATGGCCAATAGCGGGCAATAGACACACCGCCACCACCTCTAGAGTTCACCTCAGCTCATCCGCAAAAAGGTTAGAGCGTTGCCTACGACACATGGCCGACCAACAGGCGACCAAGTCCAAAGCCAAAGGTAAGCAAAGTACTAGGTCCATGACCTACAAGCCATCATGCGTCCAGCTCAAGACGTTAAAGAAGCGCTACTAGGAGGCAACCTAGTACCTTTTGAATCTATGCTTGTTATTTGATCACTTTTTATAGTAGGACGCACCTAGTTGCTCATGATCCTGGGAATTTAAATAAAACAAGCTCAAGCTCGGAAGGTAGTCATACCTCACAAAATATATATATGTATGTTTAGGTAGTGAAAATACCTTAGATATGCATGTATGTAAACAAAAAAACACTTCACAAAATATATATATGTATGTTTAGGTAGAAAGATACCTTAGATATGCATGTATGTAAACAAAAAATACTTCACAAAATATATATATGTATGTTTAGGTAGAAAGATACCTTGGATATGCATGTATACAGCAAAAATACCTTACAAAACATATATATGTATGTTTAGGTAGCAAGATACCTTGGATATGCATGTATATAGCAAAAATACCTCACAAAAATATACACATGTTTAGGTAGCAAAATACCTCATGAAAAAAAAAGGGAAAAAAAAACAAACAAGAAAAAGAAATAAACAAATGATAATGATAAAAAAAAGAAGGAGAAAAAAGAAAAATAAGTTGTCTAGCTGAAAAACCGACATGCTTTTGAAAAGAGATGATTTCCAACTTTTCTTTGAAAAAAAATTCATTGATCATAACTAGTTTTTGAAAAAAAAAATGTGTGTACACCTGAAGGGTGAATGCTGTGAAATTTTCCCGGACGCCCGAAATGGACTTGGATGAATGCACAAATGGATAAAAGAACATATTTTGGAAACATTGGGTTGACTAAAATAGAGGAAATGAATCCTGAGCCCTAGCATCACATGACCATAAAAATTTGACACTTGAGTGTCCGCATAGGTGCATGCATGACCAGTTTTGCATAAAGTTTCCAAATCATCATTTTTGCATTTGTGTCATGGAAATAATGTGGGGCACCCCTTTTATCCTTGAGCCAAACCAAACCCCGACATGTATCATGTCTAGCCATTCTACAAACCTTGAGCCAAAATCATGACTCATTATAATCCTTACCCTCGGAAGCAAAAAAGGAAAGAAGGAAAATTTCCAATCAAAGAGAAAGCAAAAAGAAAAGAAAGGAAATTCCCAATCAAAGAGTGGGAGAAAGCAAAAAGAAAGGAAAGGAAATTCCCAATCAAAGAGAGGGAGAAAGAAAAAAGAAAAGAAAGAAAAGTCCCAACCAAAGAATGGGAGAAAGTAAAGAAAGAAAAGAAGAAAGCTCCTGGTCAAAGAAACCAGAAGAAATGTGCAGAGAGGTCTTTAGACCGGACAATATCTGAACAATACAGAATTGTCACCAAATGAACAAAAAGAAGGAAAGGAAACCACGACCTAAAATAGTCTTTTCCCTTTGATTACCAGCCAAAATCCCGTGCGCTAGCGATTTTTTTTTCTCGCCCCGCACTAAACAAAAAAAAACAGAAAAAGAAAAAGCCAGAAAAATCAAAAGCCAAAAACACACAAAAGCCGAAAAAAAAAAACCACCAAAAGAACCCATTCCCAAGGGAAGCCCTATTGATCCATGATCACGCATGTAATTTTTGATTTGATAGGAAATAATTTGCAAAGTCAAGTCAGGACATATCTATGGTCCGGAATTAGGATGAAACACTTACCTGTGCGAGATTGATACACTTTGAGTGGATTTCTTCTATTTTTGTCGAACCCAGTGTTTCCTCTAAATGGTCATTTAGAAACGAAATGCTAACATCCAAAATCTCATTTATGGTTATGGGGGATCCCATCAGCAGACTCTCCTTCCCTGGTAGACGCATTGTTTGTCACTCAAAAAAGCATATGCTGCTTTAAACAGTTGGAATATTTGTCTCTTTGCTAAAGCATGTTTGCATTTTAGTGGAGAAAACACCGAGACTTTTTCAAGTCTCACAAGTTATCCTGAACTACGTAGGTCTGAGTTCCTCATTGGAGGATACGTAGGAGCAAGAGCCTCGCTTTTGTCGACCACACCGCCTTTTGTTGCCATGACTCAAGAGCTGGTAGCCCGCGGAGACACCTTACGGTTATCCGCACCTCGTCATTCAGTGACCCCAAGTGTGATTCATGAGCAGAGACCAATATGGTCATCTGCGCCCTTTCCGGAGATGTCAGCATTTTCCGATGGAGACTTTTCAAGTCTCACAAGTTATCAAGAACTACGTAGGTCTGAATTCCTCGTTGGAGGATACGTAGGAGCAAGAGCCTTGCTTTTGTCGGCCGCCCCATAATCTTTGTCATACTGACCCTGAGGTCATGTGACATGCACCCTTGTATCATCCAGAGGCGGCGGGCCCGATGATACGCGGAGATACCTTACGGTTATCCGCACCCTTTTGTCATCCAGAGGCGGCGGGCCCGATGACAAGCAGAGACCAAGTTTGGTCATTCTGCACCCTTGTATCATCCAGAGGCGGCGGGCCCGATGATACGCGGAGATACCTTACGGTTATCCGCACCCTTTTGTCATCCAGAGGCGGCGGGCCCGATGACAAGCAGAGACCAAGTTTGGTCATTCTGCACCCTTGTATCATCCAGAGGCGGCGGGCCCGATGATACGCGGAGATACCTTACGGTTATCCGCACCCTTTTGTCATCCAGAGGCGGCGGGCCCGATGACAAGCAGAGACCAAGTTTGGTCATTCTGCACCCTTGTATCATCCAGAGGCGGCGGGCCCGATGACAAGCAGAGACCAAGTTTGGTCATTCTGCACCCTTGTATCATCCAGAGGCGGCGGGCCCGATGATACGCGGAGATACCTTACGGTTATCCGCACCCTTGTGTCATCCAGAGGCGGCGGGCCCGATGATACGCGGAAATACCCGAGTGGTTATCCGTATAAATATTCTTTTGCTATCTGTAAGACAGAACGCTTGATAGCACGCAGAGACTGACATAGTCTTCTGCACCTTTTGTTCCTCCGGGAATAACAAGTCATTTACATGCGGAAATTTCATGGTCACCCGCGACTCTCGTCAACCGAGAGGAGCGAAATTAGTGTCATACACTGATTTTCGTCCGGGGACCTTTGCTTGATGACATGCGACCTTTCTTTGGTCCTTGTGAGGTGCTTGGCACCCATCATTAGGCGATTTGTGAAATTCCGGGAACCACGAGTCATGGTCACCCGCGACTCTCGTCAACCGAGAGGAGCGAAATTAGTGTCATACACTGATTTTCGTCCGGGGACCTTTGCTTGATGACATGCGACCATTCTTTGGTCCTTGTGAGGTGCTTGGCCCCCATCATTAGGCAATTTGTGATATTCTGGGAACAACAAGTCATTTGCATGTGGAAATTTTATAGTCACCCGCGACTCTCGTCAAATCGAGAGGGACGAAATTAGTGTCTTATCTTTACCTTTCGTTTATCTCCGATAAAAGACAAGTAAAGAGGGGCAACTGTCATACCCTAATTTCGTCCGGGGACCTTTGCTTGATAACATGCGACCATTCTTTGGTCCTTGTGAGGTGCTTGGCATCCATCATTAGGCAATTTGTGAAATTCCAGGACATGCCGAAAAACCAAAAAAAATATTGATGCACAATTCGTAAGTTTCCGTGACACACCGGAAATCAAATGGAAGCATCGTTGCATAATTAAGTGAGGTTCCGTAACATTCCGTAAGTCAAAAAGGGGATGATTATGTAATCCGCAAGGTTCCGTAACATTACGGAAAGAAAACGAGTATCGTTACAAAATTCGTAAGTTTCCGTAAATTTACGAAAAAAAAGAATCACCAAAAAAAAGCAGAGGGGGGTGTACTTAGTAAAAATGGGGGTGCAAATAGCACCCAGGCCCACTTGGGCCCTCCAGAATATTCCTCTAGAAGGCTGTTGCTTCTGGAGGAAGCAACCTGGCTCGCCTGGGCGAGCTGGGCGGCAACCACCTCCCCTATTTTGCTATAAATAGGGGAGGAAGTGAAGAAGAAAAGGGTTCAGCCCCTTTGGCACTTCTCTCTCTTTCGAATTTGCTTGGAAAAATCGTTTCCGTGAAGAAAATCTAAGCCGAGGCGCTTCCGAAATGTTTCCGTAACGTTTTCCGTGAAGAATTTCGCAAAGGTTTCAACCGTTCTTCGACGTTCTTCATTCGTTCTTCATCGTTCTTCGATCTTCAACGGGTAAGTACCTCGAACCAAGCTTTTCGATTCATTCTATGTACCCGTAGTGGTCCACATTGTGTTTCGTGCATTTTTATTCTCGTTTTGTTTACTTTTTATACCCCCTGTTGACGTGCTTAAGCCATTTTACTTAAGTCATTTCTCGCTTAACTTAAAAATAAAATAAATTTCCACCGAACGTTTGAATTGTATTATCCATTAACTTCGGTTAAAATAAATTCCGACCGTTCGGTCATGCCGTAACCACGTTGGAAATCAAAAAGAGGTAAAAAATAATATAATAATCAAAAAGACATCTTTTAGTAAAATAAAGCGGAAAATCAATCGGACGTTTTCTCTTTGGGATTTCTCATTCTTAATCGAATTGATTAATAACTAAAGTGAAACTAAAGGCTAAAATCAATTCGCCTAGTCAAGCTCGTCCATAAAAATAGGCTTTTGAAGTTTGTCATTTCATTTTCTCACTAAGTAAAATGGATCATTTTTAAGGTCCAACGCCTTAAAATGATCACCTCTTAAAGTAAAAAAGAATCACTTGATAAAAAAGAACTACGTAGGTCTGATTTTCTCATCCCAAATTGAGGAATACGTAGGAGCAAAGGGAAACACCCTTGTCGACCACAAAAAGAGAAAATATAAAAAGGGTATAAAGGATATAGAGACATAAAAAGGGAACATAAAAAATCAAAGTCATGTTTGCACATCCGATTAAAGGCTGCCGTCCCTTGGGGCGGACGTGTGGGGTGCTAATACCTTCCCCGTGCGTAAATACAACTCCCGAACCTTTCACTTAAAAAGTTCGTAGATCGGGTCTTTTCCGGTTTTTCCGACGTTTTCCTCAAATAAACGTTGGTGGCGACTCCGCGCGTATTCCTTTCGTGGAACACGCATCCCGCGAGTCTCGCGTCGCCCTCCCGCCGAAGGGTAGGTTGCGACACTAGGCTAGGCGCTTGGGATTTTAAACTCAAACGTCATGTGGGCACGCTAAGCATAACTCTATGCTAAGCACACCATACGAATTTTAGTTTTTAAAAATCAAAGGCAGAGGGACTTTGGGTGCTACCTTTACACTCAAGCCTCTGCACCTTCCTAACTCTGAGATTGTGTGCTTCCCTTTTGCGTGCTTGTACTAACTTGTCTGCCTTATCCTTGCTTCATTCTGCATTATAATCACAACCCAAGTAAGTGAGTACATTTCCCTTTTCATTTTTCATGCTTCAAATCATAAGATAGATGATTTCTTGCTTTCTTAGTTAGTCATGTCGTTAGGTTAAGGTTTTTAGCTTTAGGGTTAGACATTTTAGGATTTTAGGTAACTTAGAAGCCATTAAGGGAAATATGGCTAAAAGCCGTGAAGACCCATCTGGTTCTGTTGGAAATCGTGATGAACGCGCTAAGCGCACCTGCTGCGCTTAACTTGTTCATTGCAACTGTTAAAATTTTGGATTTCCAGATGAACGCGCTAAGCGGACCATGTCACGCTAAGCGCGTTCATCCCTGCTGATGAACGAAAGTGATGAACCCGCTAAGCGCGTCTGTGCGCTAAGTGGGCCTAGTGTTCAGACATTAAGATTTTGGGAATTTTTGTTCAACGCTAAGCCTGACCTATCAGGCTAAGCGCCACTATGCTTCTGCAGTTTTCCTTTGAATAAGGCTAAGCGCAGCTGCTACGCTAAGCCCTTGTTGTGTGTTGAGGAGGTTGAGCTAAGCGCCCTGCTGCGCTAAGCTCAGCTCTCTCACTATCTTTTAAGTTTTTGTAGTTAGGCTAAGCGCGCCCTGTGCGTTAAGCCTGAGTGTCATTCTGATGAGGCTAAGCTAAGTGCGCCATGCTGCACTAAGCTCAGACTCTCTTCTGTTTTGAAAATTGTAGACTTAGGCTAAGCTCAGCTTGTTGCGCTAAGCCTAATTTGTAGAAAAATATTTTCTGTGTCTTTAGGCTAAGCACGAGTCTACTGCGCTTAGCCCCTGGATAAAATTTTATAAGGTGTGCTAAGCTCAGCCTGCTGTGCTAAGCGCCCTGTCAAAATTTTAGTGTTATTTTTCTGTTTTTGTTGAAACTAACTTGCGCTAATCTCTTGTGTTTTATCTTATATTTTGCAAATGGCATCTAAGAAAAGGAAGGCTCCTTCTACACCTTCCTAAGTCAGATATGATCGATCTAGATTCACCTCTCAAGAAGCTTGGGAGAGGTATACCGATATTGTGGTGCCTAGGAAACTACTACCAGAGAGAAATGTAGTAGTATATTACACTGAGTTTGACGAGTTCAAGGAGGAACTCGAGAGAAGACACTAGGATGAGGAGCTGACTAGTTTTGCTGACAACAACATCGATGTTGCCATTGCGAAGGAATTTTACACGAACCTCTATGACCCCGAGGATAAATCACCTAAGCAGGTGAGGGTGAAAGATCATTTGGTGAAATTTGATGAAGATACTCTGAATACCTTTCTGAAGACCCCAATGGTTGTGGAAGAGGGGGAAAATTTGTGTGCTTATTCTAGGTTTGCACTCCTGAGGCCTGATCCTCAGGAGTTGGCTGCTAAGCTCTGTATCCCAGGGAGGGGATTCGAGCTAAACGCTGATGGTCAGCCGTTGAAGATATTAAGGAAGAACATGACCACTTTAGCTCAAACATGGAGTGTTCTTTCCTTCTCTAATCTGATTCCTACCTCCCACACATCTGATGTCATATTGGACAGAGCCAAATTAATCTATGACATCATTATGAAGATGGATATGAATGTGGGGTACCTCATCTCCCACCAGATCTCTCTTACTGCACAACATGATTCATCTAGAATTGGATTCCCTGCCTTGATCACAGCTCTATGCAAGGCCAGAGGAGTCCAATTAGATTCTAGATCCCTAGAGAGCCTGAGCCCTGCCATTAACATGGCATATATTAAGAAGAACCATTAGAATCTAGATGATCCAACAATGACATTTAGAGGGCCAAGGAAGGCCAGGGGTAAGAGATCAGAGGTCCCCACTACTTTAGCATCGCCAGAGGAAGCAACTCCTTCTTCTTCCACAACTCCAACACCTCCCATTTCAACTCCAACACAGACTCCAGTCATTCCTGCTCCATCTACTAAGATACCACTTCATGCTCCATCTACTCAAATACCACTTCTAGCTCCTTTATCTTTTGGACCCTCAGATTTTTTATTTACACCACAGATGCTGCACTTCATGCTCCAGAGCTTACATAGGGGGCTGTCCGTTATCATGTAGAGCCTTCAGGGCTTGGGCCTGCCATCCATCATGAGCATGGATGAGTTTGACACGCAGGTGGCCTGGCCAGGAGCCCAGTCTTCTCCTTTTGGAGGGGGTGGGGCCTCCGCAGCCCAGGAGCCTGAGCCAGAGGAGCCAGCAGCAACAGCAAAGGGGGAGGATGAGCTTACTCCTCCTGAGCCATTTTATTTTGATGCAAATGTACACATGGCTCAAGAGGAGGAGACTTCCATAGACCAGATTCCAGAGCCATCTCTAGTACCCATACCTGATGATTCCATGCCATTTGCACCAGCATTTGAGCTAGAGCAACCTATCCCTCAAGATTCACCAGCTGCTCAGGTGTTGGATCTCAATGAGCATGCACAGGAGCAATCACAAGAGTAGGACATTTAAATTTGTGCATTTTGAACAATTTAGTTTATTTCAGTTATTTTATGATTTGTGTTCAGTCATTTAAATTTCAGTCTTTATGTTTCAGTTCTTTAAATTTCAGTACTTTGAGTTGGTTGCTTGTACAAAAAGCTTGTTTGAACAGTGAACTGGTTGAATTTGATATGCAATGGATTGTTTTGTATGAAATGAGTGTCTGCAAATGATTTGAATGAGCAACTGTATGATTTGAGTGGATTGTAATGATTAGATAATTGTTTGATCAAGCTTTCATCCATTAGAAGAGAATGAGCATGTGATTGGAAGTATGACTGAAAATGTTAGTTAGTTTGTCAGATTGATTATGAAGGAATGCATTGACCGTATCCCGATGAGAGTGCGATCTTTAAATTTTGAGAGAAACAACTATCATTTAGTACTAATTTTTGCATGAATCTCTGAAGTATGGACTGAATGCATGAAATTGAGGATGATGAAGGCCATGTTTGATTGTGATAGCCACTTAGCCAAAAAGCTGACCACGTGCTTGAATGATTTATCCCTTGCACCCAATTTGAGATGAATGAATTATTGATTGATTGAAACCTGAACCTATACAGTGCTATCTCTTGCTACCTTGTCTTAGGTTGTAGGAGAGCATCATCCATAGGAAGCACGGTTCAAAGCAAATTTGTCCCAAATTTGGGGAAGTAATTATCAAGGTAAATTTGTTCCAAATTTGGGGGAGACACTAGGTAAGAATTGAAATGGTCAAAGTAAATAGCATACACACACTATTTCTGTATATATGCATAATGTTTCTGTATATATTGTGTTAAAAAAAACTGTAAGTACAAATGAAATTAATAAGTGTGTATGTCACAAAGTAATGAAATGAAGCTGAGTGCCTAAATAAAAGGCAAGTATTGGGGTGGGAATGAATGAAAAAGTGAAGGTTTATCTATGGATGAATGCTCTCCTAGAACCTAAGATTTTGAATCCTAGAAAAACCATGATTTGTTGGCAGCCTAACTCCATTACAAGCCTAGAAAGTCCATTGGATTCATTTTGTGTGTTCATTGTTGTATGATATAAGATGAAATGCAAAGGTTGGGACTTGTGTTAGTTGTTTATGATGGAATGAGCCTAAACACTTGAGCTTGAGTGAAACAATGACTGTGAGGTTTTGGTTGATGATCCTTCCTTGATTTCTGCCATCCTTGCTAGCTTATTTCAGTTGTGACTCTAATGTGTATGTTCCTATCTTTGAAATGCTGCATGGTTGTGAAAAGCAATTGATTGAAGCATTCCATGATATTCAGTTCATATGGTTGAATTTCTCTGTGAAGCAAACACCATTTTTGAGTGATCACTGTAGTTTGTCACTTGAGGACAAGTGAACTGTTCTTTCTTTGCTTGAGGACAAGCAAAACTGTAAATTTGGGGGAGTTTGTTAGTCGTCTTATACGACTGACTTTTGTATAGAAAACATTTTCCCAAAACTTGTATAGTTCCCCAATTTATGGTTATTTGTAGTAATTTTGTAAATAAATCTTGTTTTATTGTTAAAGCTATCTCTAGAATATTTCCATTGGATTTAATGATGAAATCTGTGCAATTTCAAGTTAAAAAGAGGCTAACTCATGAAGTGCTAAAAGTGACAATTGAGCTCAGCTCATTAGTTGGGCTAAGCGCGCATCCATCGCTAAGTGCAGCTTCAGCGCGATAGAAGAATCTGGCAGAGAATCAATATCAAGGCCGCGCACTAAGTGCGAGATCAGTGCGCTAAGCACAATGGTTGTCTTCAGCCAGGCTCAGCGCATGACTGGCGCTAAGCTCAAATCCACTTGCTCGCGCTAAGCGCGAGGGTGGCACTAAGTGCAATGTTGCGGGTTCAGAGCCTATTTAAAGTTGTTTTGTGTAGAATTAGGGTAACAATCCAGAGAATCACCATCACCCATAGAAGTTAGAGCACACCATAGTGCCTATTTCGGGAAAAGAGCTCTAGAGGCAGCAAGAGAAGCAACTTTTGCAGAGAGACCTAGGTTTTGTAATTAGAGGGAGATTAGTGAGTTGTAGAGTGATTGTGAGATGCTGAGAAGAGGAGGAGGGATCCCGCTTCTTGTGTAAGGAGCAGTTTTTCTCTACTTTTAATCTCATTATTGTTAGGGTTTTTCTATATGCTATTACAATAATGTTGTTTGATCTAAGTCTAGTCCAACAAGAGGGATTTGAGGATAAAGCTTAGGTTAAATTAGTCTAAACTTTCATAAGCTATATAAGCTGAGCCTAGTCCAACAAGAGGGATCTGAGGATGAAGCTTAATTTAACTTAGTCTAAACCTACAAGGGCTGTCTAAATTAAGCCTAGTCCAACAAAAGGGATCTAAGGATGAAGCTTGGATTGATTCAGCCTAACTAGGGATCAAGGTTTAGTAATTTAGGCTACAACATAGAACACAAAAGCATGATTGATTAGAGAAACATCTTTATATACATCATCTGGTTTGTTATAAAGACCCAACACCTTTACCTACTGTTGTCAATCTTACTTACTTGCATTTTTACTATTTTTAGCCTAGACTTAGTTTAATTATGTTCTAAACCATCAATTATCAATATTTCATTCAACAATGCCTTTTTTCTGAATTTAACCCAGTCTAATACTAGTTCCCTGAGTTCGATACTCGGATTCATCCATTTTAATTTTAAATACTTGAGGATTTGGTGCGCTTTCCGGCGAATCGGATTTCCCTTTAATATATTTGTATAAAGAAAAATTGGACCAAAAAGTAACTGTAGTGGAAATCCAACTCTATCACCGATGAATATCAAGAACTTAACAACTTTGGAATCACTAAAAAGATACAGAAGATAATGGGAGAGCAACAAAAGAAAAGAAAACAAGGAAGCAGTCTTGAAAAGAAGATGAAAAGCTACTCCCAAGGGACCCCAAGATGAAGAAAAGACATGAGCAATCTATTGCATCTACTCTTATGCGTCTAGTAGCTGGAACATCACTCCCACAAAGGCTAAAAGACTTGAGTGAGACTGATGAAGAGGACGACAGATTTGTACAAGTTCATCTCCAAAAGAGAAAGGTTGCAGCTATGGCTACCCCTGCCCCAAAAAGAGTCAATAAAGTCCAAAAAGCTCCAGAACCAAGAGAACATATCATTCCTTCTGCAATACCCAGAGGCATCAAGACAAGGGCTACTAAAGCCAATCCTAAGATTGGTGAGAAAGAGTGAGCAGTCTCTTTCACATGGAACAAAAAAGGTTAAGCTTCATCATCCTTAGATAGTGAGTCCACTAACAATACTCTTATCTGTCCTCTTCGTAACCCTTTACACAACCGTGTCCACCTCCATCCCTTATCCATCTCGAGAAGTTCAAAAGATTTGCTCCAAAGGAACAATTGATAGATGCTCAAAGGTTTCCTCTAGCATTTATTAATTGTAATACTATATCTGAAACTCCCTATTCTAAATTCATTTCTATTGAACCTATTCATAGGGAAACCATTAGTGTCCAAGCCCCTACGTGGGCGAAGTATGACTATATGCACATGCCATCTGGGGCCTTTAAGGCTTTTCCAACAAATGTCATAATTCATCTACCACTCCCATAATGGAACCATCCAATGCAACCAAATGTTATTAAGTTGCAACAATATTGGCTTGCACCTAGCACTCGACAATGAGGACATACATTAACCGAGTTATCACGAACAGAAGCTTGGTATAACCTTCAAAAGTGCAAGGACAAGAAGATTACATAAAATAGTATCTTTACGGATCTATTTGAAAATAACAAAAATGAACCTTTGCAAGTAGTGGAACCTCCAAAGAGTGAGTTTTAGAAGAAGGTGCATCTCTAGACGCCATTTAGAAAACTTTTACCAATGCATCTAGTAGATCTTCACCTTTCTCAAGAAGACCTTTTATTTCTTGGAAACCTCTATGCATAAGTGTATGTGAGAGATCAAGCCACTTTCTACCTTCTTGGTTTGCACATCTCAAGGGCCACCGATGTCAAGATAGTTGTTGATAGGATGTGTCCACAACTACCTGCTTGGGATGCTACCAAAAAGAAAGGATTCAAGTTGTACTACAACTAGGAGATGCCTTCAAGAAAGATGAAAGTGGAAGTAGTTAACTACCCTCACAATTGGACCTTCTGGAATCAGATCGTGTGGACGAACACTCAGAAAGCCTCCACCTCTAGTTATGATGGAAGGGACAATGTTGTGCATTGTAACGCCATTCAAGTGCTACGTCCAGTTAGGAAGTATCACTTTGATGATGTTTGCGTCTGCTTTACAAAAGATGCCGACAACTACTCGTTCATTCAACACCTACTCCAACTTTCTACCATTCAATATGAAGGGAATTACAATCTAAAGAAAATGAGTAAGGAGAAAATGATAGCTCATGTGACTCAACTCCATGATGCTCAAAAAAGAAGTAGAAGAAGTTTGTTGCTACTATGCAAGAAAAAGTTATCTCTGTCCAAACTGAAGTATCTGCTAAAGTATGGATGACACCATTGTATGTGGATCATTATTAATCTTACCAACACCGATGTCATGGTTGAAACACCTGAGGTTCAATGTAACCATAGCTGGTGAAGTTGAACATAACATCCTAGAGCCTACATACCAATAGTCAACAACTTTAAATGATGCTACCTCAAGAGACAAGGGAGAACCAGATGTGGTCAGCGTCTACTCCACTAGTTGCTCCTCTGCACTATGCACAACCTGCTTCTATTACGAGGGATCAAGTGAAAGACATGATAGGGCAAGCAATGGAGTCATTTGTTGAATGCCAATGCCAAGAAAATGAACAATTTAGGATTTCCATGAAAAATGCCATCACAACTCAATTCTCCAACCCTTGGTGCTATTCTTCTTCAAAATATTCAACATGCTCAGATGTCCATGCTTGGAGTTGTTATTGCCCTTGCACCCATACCAGTACCTTCACCTGCATTTGTAACTCTTGAACCTCCACCACCATCCTTAAGCCCAACACCTCCACCTCCACCATCATCGCCTACTCAAGACTGACTATGATGTTCATCAATATTTTTGTCTTCAAGCCCAGTTTTTGCTTATGACAAAGGGGGGAGAAGAAGGAATTTTGATTGTATAGAGCTATCAAGTTTTAAATAAAAGTGGTTTTTGAGTACATCCATGAGTTTTCTATAATTATTATTTCACTGCCTTATGCCATATATTTATTCATATATTCTATCATATTGTTTTCCATGTTGAATTCAAGAGGAGTTTAAATGCATTACATTCATTTTTCTATATTAAAACTCTTTTATATATATATATATATATATATATATATATATATATATATATATATATATCAAATTTATACTATTTGTTGTTGGACCTTGTGGCCTCAATAATCTTAAGAGGGATAGGCTTAGAATGCAGAAGAAGAAACAACAATCAATTTAACAATGTTCTTTAAACATGCAAGACACAATTGATTGCAACAAAATAAATAAGATAAGGGAAGAGAAAATGCAAACACAATTTTATACTGGTTCGGCCACTTCCCGTGCCTACGTCCAGTACTCAAGCAACCCACTTGAGATTTCCACTATTTTTGTAAATTCCTTTTACAAAGTCTGAACCACACAGGGACAACCCATCCCTGGTGTTCAGATGCTTTACAACAAGAGACTCACAATCTCTTAACCAATCTCATTGAATAAGAAGAATGGAAGAAGAATTCTCTCTTCAAGAGAAGAATATTACAATGAAGATCATGTAAGAATCCTTATAGATTTTGCAAGTGTTTGGTCAAGGATTTCTTTTGAGAGAGCATTTGACAACGAAGTTCTTTTGGAATCTCTCTCATTGTCTTTTGAGAGGATAAGACATTTTTGCCAAGCAAAACTCTCTCAATCTTTTGAGAGGATAAAACATTTTGATCAATCAAAACTCTCTCATAAAATTCGTGCCCAAGTCACCTATTTATAGGCTTTTGATGGCCATTCACAAATCTAATGAAAAGATGTGACTGCTGGCAGATTTTCTAAAAACTTTCCACTGGTAATCGATTACAATGTTTGTGTAATCGATTACACAGTTATAATTTGAAGGGTTATGACTTTTGAATTTGAATTTCCAAAGTTCCATTGCTGGTAATCGATTACAGACATATGGTAATCGATTACATGTTGAAAATTCAAATTCAAAACATTTTTCAACAGCTATTTCTCAACCCTGTCTTCTGGTAATCGATTACACTTCCTGGTAATCGATTACCAGAGCCTTGCATGTCTTGAAAGCACTTTGTTTTAAGGCAAGGCTTGGTCTTTAGTGAATCTTGAAACAAAGCTTTGTTTGTTGAAGCAATCTTGAATTATTCTTGAAGCAAATGCTTATCATTTGAAGCAGCCTTGTTAGATTCTTCTTTGACATCATCAAAATCATGTATACATACATTCACATTCTCCCCCTGATCGAGGCCGTAACCGAATCAAATAAACATGAAAATGCAGTAACTAGGAAGTGATCCTAGGTCGTTTCCCAACGAGCAGTGACAAACCAAATGTTCATAATATACTTGCAGTAACAGTAACGATTGGGGGGGGGGGTTGTTTGTTTTGTGATTAAAGAGCAGAACAAGTAAACTGAAATTCGAAACTACTAATATTAAAAACGGGTTGTTTCCTCTTATCCTGGGTTAGAGAATTCGTCCCTAACAGTCAACCACTTAATCCAACCCTATTTCAATTTACTAAGCGAAAATCAACTTAGGGTTTTCAATACGTGATTAGGCACCACATACACCAGTTAGCCCTTCGTCCATTAAGCATGAACGCAAGTTAGGCTCAGAGGCAATTAATCAAACACAAAGCGTGCACTGATTAATATTCACGAATTTGGGATACTGGTGAAGGGAGAACTGCCAGGAAACCACATTACAAGCGAAACCTCAAAGAGAGTTGGACTTCGTCCTCAAAAGGAAACAACACCAGAAAATCTAGCCTTCCATGGATTCAAACAGAAAACGCAATTGAAACATGAAGCAAAAACATAAATGAACGGAAACGTAAATGAACAGAAACGTAAACGAACAGAAATGTAAAATGGAACAGAAACGTAAATGAGAGTAGAAGAAGAAGCAAGAACGAAATTGTAATTAGAAGCAGAAAACGTAAAATTGCATTACGAACTCAGAAACGTCAAAACAGAAAAACGAAAACCCTAAAACAAAGCTCTAAATAATGAATAGCATAACAGAATGGAATGCCCTGCACGAATCCCAAGGCAGCTATTTAAAAAGAGTCACTCAAAGTCACTGGGCCCTATTACAATACTCTGGCCCAAAACGAAATAAACACTGAACAACATAAAATAAAATTGCGAAATTTCCTAATTAGAAATTAACTAAGGTAAGCGCTGCTTTATTTGCCCTCTTCAAGTCCACAACCAAAATCCGGATTAAGCCCAATGTTTCATTAATTCCTGAAATTAGATTAAAAACATCAAATTAGCTAATTGAGCCCAAATAATAAAACTGCCTAATTAATTGACAATTAAGACCAATCAATAATTAAAATGGTGCAAAAAGGGTTTAGAAAATAGAAGAAAATGATGGCACATCACCCCCTTTTTGATGATGACAAACATATGATTTCTTCTCGACACCATCAAAGCTTGCATGATTTACATCTCCCCCTTTCTCAAGCAAATTCTTCTTGATATCATCAAAATCTTCATGATTTACATTCTCCCCCTTTTTGATGATTACAACCACCTGTAGGTTAGGAGCAACAACAAAGAAAATATCTATTTGCATATAGTTTACTCCCCCTTGGTTTTACAATGATTGCTTATATGAGACAATTGAAGATTTCATATTTTTCATATATAAAAAGTTGTCTCATAAAAAATAGATAATTTTTTCTTATTATTTTATCTTTTATCTTTCTCTCCCCCTTTGTCAACATAAAAAACAAATCATGAATAGAGAGGAGAAAAATGTTACCACTTGTTGTAATGTATGAGAATCAAGTGATACCAAAAGGCATTAAACCAATCATTCAATATTGATCAAGCAAAAACAAGTATAGTATCACATCAATCAAAAACACAATCAATCAAATATACAATCAAAAGCAATCAACAAAACACAATAAAAAAACAATTATCAAAGACAATCAAAACTCAATCAAAAAACAATCAACAACCACAATTAATCAATTATAAAATATAATCAATCAATCAAACTAACAAACATTGAATATCAAACAAGCAAAAACAAACACATTAATAAAAAAACACAATCAATCAATCATCAAACACAACCAATCAAATTCAATCACAATCATCAAGGACAATCTAAACTCAAGTAGCAAACAAGCATCAAAAGTAATTAATCAAAGACAAGTGACCTGTTGGTATCATTTGATATCACTTGTTGGGCTTTTTGATCAAGTGGCCTTTGTTCGTTGTCTCCATAGATCACATATTTACTTTTCTTGAGATTCACTTTTTCTTGGGGAGAAATATGGCCTTTGTTTGTTGTCTTCATAAATCACATATCCACTTTATTTTGGGGAGAAATATGAATAAACTTTGATGCATGCCATGTGTTTGGAGAAATTGCTATCAATGTATTGACTTTGCTCTTCTCCGTTTTCATAGTCTTTCATCATGATACCCAGACTTATGATTTTCTACTCTGAATCACTTGAATAATTTATGAAATTATCTTCCCAAGCGATGTATCCTTTCTTTTCTTTCTTCCCTTTGAAATTCATCTTGTCGGATTTTTCCATTCTTCTTTTAAACACAGGAAAATTGAATCTCATGTGCCCAATTTGATCGCACTTAGCATTTTGGGGCTAAAGAAGAATCTTCTTCTTTCTTCTTTCATCATCATCTTTTTTCTTCTCTAGTTTTTTTTTTTATATAGTTGCATTTATCTCTACCATTGTAGGAATAAAGGAATCAAATTCAATGGCTTCCCATATCTTTAGATCTATGGCTTCTATAAAGATCTGCATTCGGGTTTTCCAATAATGATAACCCTCACCATTGAACATAAGAGCCTATTGATAGAATTTCCCTCAGAAAATGGAAATTTGGATGAGGCCATATCTATTCTTGAAGTTTTTAAACTTTATACAAGAATCCCGCTCTGATACCACTTGTTGGACCTTGTGGCCTCAATAATCTTAAGAGGGATAGGCTTAGAATGCAGAAGAAGCAACAACAATCAATTTAATAATGTTCATTAAACATGCAAGGGAAAATTGATTGCAATAACATAAATGAGATCAGGGAAGAGGGAATGCAAACACAGTTTTATACTGGTTCGGCCACAACCCATGCCTACGTCCAGTACTCAAGCAACCCACTTGAGATTTCCACTATCTTTGTAAAATCCTTTACAACTTCTGAACCACACAGGGACAACCCATCCCTTGTGTTCAGGAATCCTTACAACTCAAGAGACCCTCGGTCCCTTAATTAATTTCATTGAGTAAGAAGAATGGAAGAAGAATTCTCTCTTCAAGAGAAGAATATTACAATGAAGATCCATGGATGAACTCTTAATGGATTTGCAAGTGTTTGCCCAAGAGTTCTTGAGAGAGCATTTTACAATGAAGTTCTCTTGGAATCTCTCTCATTTTCTTTTGAGAGGATAAGACATTTTTGCCAAGCAAAACTCTCTGTTCAATTCGTGCCCTAGTCACCTATTTATAGGCCTTTGATGACCATTCACAAATCTAATGAAAAGATGTGACTATTGGCAGATTTTCTGAAAAGTTTCCATTGGTAATCGATTACAATGTTTGTGTAATCAGTTACACAGTTATAATTTGAAGGGTTATGACTTTTGAATTTGAATTTCCAAAGTTCCGTTGCTGGTAATCGATTACAGACATATGGTAATCGATTACATGTTGAAAATTCAAATTCAAAACATTTTTCAACAGCTATTTCTCAACCCTGTCTTCTGGTAATCGATTACACTTCCTGGTAATCGATTACCAGAGCCTTGCATGTCTTGAAAGCACTTTGTTTTAAGGCAAGGTTTGGTCTTTAGTGAATCTTGAAACAAGGCTTTGTTTGTTGAAGCAATCTTGAATTATTCTTGAAGCAAATGCTTATCATTTGAAGCAGCCTTGTTAGATTCTTCTTTGACATCATCAAAATCATGTATACATACATTCACATTTGTCATCATAAAAAAGGGAAAGATTGTTAGGTTTAGACACCCACTCTTCTCATCTATCTTGGATATTGATGAATAATAATAAGTATAAATTACTGATGTTCTAATTAGTTTTTGACAAGTGGATATGATCAAATGTTAAAGGACTTAACAATATTTTGTATCATCCATACTCCAAGAGAAATTGCTTTGTTTACTATCTATCTAGCATCCAACACACTAAAATCAAAAGACGTCCACTTATTATCATAATTAGTGTTATACACTGCATTTTGGTTATCCTACACGTCCAACTAGTAAGAAACTCACATATTTTAAAATGATCATCATTGAGTAAAAAGTCCATGATAGCCAGAAAAAGGAAGTACACGTGTTCTATCTTATACAAAATCATTTTGCCTCCCTTTATTTTGAAATGCTAACATTCGAATTTAAGGAAAGAAAATATTAAAAGAAAATAGAAGGTATTCACAGAATATTCCTTAAAGGTCGCTTTCATCAAGGATAAGGAGCACATGGTACTACTTGTACTATCATTCTATTCCTCAGAAATCATACCATGTCACGTAGTCAACTAAGAATACATGTTTAGCCAAGAGTGGCAAGTTAGAATACTTATTTAGTGATCAAGTTTTGATTAATGAAACCCTTTTATTGTTGAGTAAAGGAGAACTAAACGTAGCTTAGGTTGAGTGAACCAATATAAACCAAGTGTTTCTACTTTTCTCCTTAACGATTTATTAAGCATTCTATTAGCACTCTATGTCACTTCTTTAATACCCATTATTTATTTGAAAAACTATTTTAAACACTCACTCTTATTAAATCACTGGACGATCAAACTTGTCTTTATTAAAAGGTATTTTCTCTTCAGCGGACGACTTACCATACATATACATTTGTGTCTATATTTGTTTTAAAAGTTACAAAAAGTTATTATATTTGATATACACACTATTCAATCCCCTTTCTAGTGTGATCCTTGTTATTTCACTTTTCTATAACTTTGGACAATGCTAATGCTGGTGTCTATGGTAAATATTATGAAAGACCAATTTAATTTGCAAAACATTTTGATTAGAGTAAAAATTATGTGAGAGCATCAGAGACATTTGATGATCAAATGCTTCAACTTCTCAAACAAGTTTCTTATATGGATGATGAACAATTTATTAATACTTTTGATGTAAGTTAAGTTATTTATTTAAAGTACTTTATTTATGATGTAAACTCCATTGGAGCTTGTAGGCCTAGGATCTTCTTCATCAATGGATTCCTTTGCTTCTTGGAAGATGAATGGCAGCGGGATGGAGAAGGAAGAGAGAGAGGAGACGCCACTTCAAGGAGAAGATGAGTCTAGAAGAAGCTCACCATCATAGGAGGCCATGGATAAGAGCTTGGAGGAAGAAGGAGATCAATGAAGGGAGAGGGAGAGAAGATCACGAAATTTTGTGCTCTAAAAGAGCTCTGGAATTTGAAGTTTAATATTCAAATGATCAAAGTTCAAAAAAATGCACACACATGACCTCTGTTTATAGCCTAAGTGTCTCACGAAATTGGAGGGAAATTTGAATTTCTATTCAAATTTCACTTGAATTTGAAATTGAATTTATGGAGCCAAACATTGGAGCCAAAATTTCACTAATTATGATTAGTGAATTTTAGTTATGGTTCAGCCCACTAATCCAAGATCAATTCCAAGATTCTCCACTAAGTGTGTGTCATACCCTAATTTCGTCCGGGGATTATTACTTGATAATATGCAACCTTTGATCGGCCGCTTTGAGATACTTGGCATCCTTTGTTTCACAATATGTGAAGTCCCGAGACATGCCGGAAATCAAAAGGAAGCAGGCTTACGCGATCCGTGAAATTCCGTAATGTGGCGAAAACCAAAAGGAGGTGTTGTTACGCAATCCGTGAGTTTTCGTAACTTCTTCGAAAGCTAAAAAAGAGTAAATACATGATCCGTAAGGATCCATAACCTTACGAAAAGAAAATAAGTATCGTTACAAAATTCGTAAAGTTTCGTAACGTTACGGAAAAAGAATCACCAAAAAAGGTAAAGGGGGGGGGGGTGAACTTATCAAGATAGGGGTGTAAATAGCAATTCAAATCTTGGCCCTTCTGGAACATTTTGGAAGTTGGGTTGCGTAAGGAGGAAGCAACTGGGCGGCAAGCTCCTCCACATTTTTGAAAAATGGTTTCTGGGGCTTTCGTGGCTTCCGTAATACTTCCGTAAAATTTCCGAAAACCTTGGGTAAGCATATTCCACTTATCATTGGTGAAAGGGAAGAGAAAAAAGATGAAAGTTAAGTCATATATGCTTCCGTAAGGCTTCCGTAACTTTTCCATAAATTACGAAAGAAGGTGGGGTGAACTTATCAAGATAGGGTTGTAAATAGCAATTCGAGTCTAGGCCCTTCTGGAACATTTTGGAAGCTGGGTTACTTAAGGAGGAAGCAATTGGACGGCAAGCTCCTCCACGTTTTTGAAAAATGGTTTCCGAGACTTCCGTGGCTTCCATAATGCTTCCGTAAAATTTCCGAAAACCTTGGGTAAGCATATTCCACTTAACATTGGTGAAAGGGAAGAAAAAAAAAGATGAAAATCAAATTCGAAACACTTTCGTAAGGCTTCCGTAACTTTTCCGTAAAATATGAAAAGGGGGGTGAACTTAGTAATTCGGGTGCGCTTAGAAATCTTCTTCATTAAGTCAATGGGCGGCAAGCACGTCCCTTTTTTTCCTATAAATAGGGGAGGGGGGAGCTGTTTCAAAATGTCCCAGATCCCCCTGGTGATGTATTTCAGCTGTTTTGGGTGAAAAAAATTGTTTCCGTGAATCAAATCTAAGCCGAGGTGCTTCCGTAACGCTTCCGAGATATTTCCGTAAGCAAATCCGTTAAGGTTTTCCTCCGTTATTCACCGTTCTTCATTCGTTCTTCATTCTTCAACGGGCAAGTTTCCAAATCGAGCTTTTCAATTCATTCTATGTACCCGTGGAGGTCCCCATTTGTTTTGTGTACTTTTATTCTCGTTTTCATTTATTTTCCTTACCCTTTTTGACGTGCTTCAGTCATTTATTTAAGTCATTTCTCGCCTAATCAAAAAATAAAATAAATTTCCACAAATCGTTTGATTTGTAATATCCGTTAATTTCTGTTAAAATGAATTCCGACCGTTCGGTCGTGCCGTAACCACGTTGAAAATAAAAAAAGAGTTAAAATAATAATATAATAATCAAAAATACCCTTTTAGTAAAATGAAGCGAAAAAATCAATCGGACGTTTTCTCTTTGGGATTTCTCATTCTTAATTGAATTGACTAATAACTAAAGTGAAATTAAGGCTAAAATCAACTTGCCTAGTCAAGCTCGTCCACAAAAAGTCGCTAAAAAAGGATTCGAAAGTTTATTATCTTAGTTTTCCCTACCAAGTAAAATGGATCATTTTTAAGGTCCAACGCCTTAAAATGATCACCTTCCAAGTAAAAAGAATCGCTTAATTCACTCTTAAGAAAGAACTATGTAGGTCTGATTTCCTCTTCGATGGAGGGTACGTAGGAGCAAGAGCCCCGCTTTTGTCGACCTCAAAAATAAAAAGGAAATAAAAGTTAAGATAACACAATTTCACAATTCTAAAAAATAGGTTGTTGTCCTTTGAGACAAACGTGAGAGGTGCTAATACCTTCCTCAAACGTAAATACAACTCCCGAACTTAGAATTTTTGTTTCGACCGGTTTCCTTCGGTTTTTCTGACGTTTCCCACAAATAAACATTGGTGGCGACTCCGCGCATCTTTCCTCCTTTGGAAAGCGCACCCGTGAGCCTCGCCTTCGCTCGCCCGCAAAAGGGCACATTGCGACAGTTGGCGACTCCACTGGGGACCTTTTTGTGAGTTAGGCCTATTCTAAGGAATTGTGGAATTGTGAAACCTTGTGTGTGCATTTATTGAACTGTGTAAAGTGTAAATAACTGCTATCTTTTTTCACATTTTTACACTAAGCACCCACGGGTTTGAGTAAAAAGGGGGCCCTATACCCGAGTTCATGGGAATTTAAGGAGTGGAGGTGAATCTATGATCATGCTAGGTCTCCAACTTGCTTGATAATAGTGAAACCTCGTCTAGAGCTTTCTCTCTTTATAATATGTTGTCGCTGGTATTCCATACCGCCACAATATTATTATCTTGAGTGATGATACCTCTAGAAAACAGCCGTGTGAGTTATGAATCTTTGGGAGTAGTTATTAGAGACCCCTAGGTACTATCCTGTAGGTCCCTAAAATAGGGGCACGGAGCAAACACACTGCGTGCCGTTTTAAACACTGCCATGCATGTAGTCCTAAATGTCATATACGCCTTTGCTTGTAATTATTTATGGATATTGTCGTACTCTGTGCATCCCCCTGTTGCACTTTAGCGCATCTGCATCATGTCGTCACACATGCGTTGTATGTGGGTCTCGTCTTTTGTCGTGGGAAGTCGAAAGATCCATATCGTCTTCTTAACTGCACACATGGGGCACTGCGCCCCCAAATGCGCAGTAAGGAGAGATGATTTTCCGGGCCCTCGTGTCCGTAAATGCATTCATATCATGCACCGCATAAACATCTCTTCAGCATCATAATGAACATATCGTTCCTACATTTGTCCGTTATCACATTCCCATTTTGCATGAGTCATTGCATCATCATGCATATGCGTTCAACATACTTTTTGTTCTACATGTTTGCTCATACATGATCCTTGTATTTTCCTCTACAAAACAAAAACAAAAAAAAAGGGAAGCATGAAAATTCATGATGCATTCTTAGTTGCATGTGTTAGGTACCATGAGCCAACCATGTTGGGATCATAAACCCATTTCTAAAATTAAAAAAAAACACAAACAACAAAACAAAATGATTGAGCATGGTACCTAATGCGTGGTTAATTAAGAAAGGATGTCTCTTTAGGCATCTCAATCTCATAATTACATTTTCCATGCATAGCATGCGTATTCTCGAGTCTTTCATCCCTATGAAATGTTATTGAAGTATTGGCGATCAAAATTGTCATTCCCTGGGTTATGGGGTTGAACCAAGCTCGCACTTTTACGAAAAGGTTCATCGAGTCAAGTTGAAGCATGGAAGTAACCATGTTGCAAAAATTGGGGCAAAAGATGGATCGTGTTACATCATTGCTTCGTCTACTACCAAACACATTTAGGATTGTTGATATCCTTGTTACTTCCAGCTTCACCTTGACAAAGATGTCATGGACCATGTTAAAAATCTAAATTGATTCAACCCCATGTCCTGCGTAACAATTCACAATACTTCAACTATGCATCATTCGCGTACATCCATACTTTTCATTGGTTGCATTGCTCATTACATTCTTTCCTTGAAAAATAAAATAAAAAAAGAACTTAATCATTGTTATAAAAAAGAAAAGAACCCGCTTTACGGCGCCCTTACTGAACCTGTGCTAGAGCTAGAGTAATGGGTAAAGCAGAAGAGGTGCAAGAGAAGGTGAAGGCCTACATGGAGGCCATGAAAGAGAAAATGGCCACAATGATGGAGGCCATGATGAGCATGAAGAAGATAATGGAAGCCAATGCGGTTACAATTGCCGCTACCAGCACTGTTGCTAAGGTGAACCCGATGCCCCCATCTGGCCTCAACCAAATGAATCATCCAACCTTAGACATGGTAGGCAAAGATTTGGGAAGTACGGGCGGCCCCCATGATGTGCAAATTCAAAACGAGCACGCCTTCCCGCCATATGGCTTGCCTCTCAACTATACGCCACCCAATGTGGCGTACACTCCCAATAAGAATGTCAATAACTCCACTCCTATACCCATTGAGAGCCAACAACCCCGAACTGATCATGCACATGTCTCTTAAACCGTGGGGGAGACACATGAAATTCCCCATCACAATCTAGCCGACTTTGAGCCTTGGCTCGAATATGCCACTGAAGGGCAAGCAGTTGGTGGTATACCCCTTGAAAACACTTCAGAAGGCCCTCAGTATCACCCCCAGCTACACCTCTTGCATTCCACGACAAGTAAAAACCCTCATGCTATGGCAGAAATGGGAAAGTTGAATCATCTAGAGGAAAGGCTCAGGGCCATTGAAGGAGGTGAAGATTATGCCTTTGCTAACCTAGGACAGTTGTTCCTAGTACCCAATATCATCACCCCTCCCAAATTCAAGGTGCTGGACTTTGACAAGTACAAGGGGACTACTTGCCCCAAGAACCATCTAAAGATGTATTATCGGAAGATGGGGGCATACGCAAAAGATGAGGAATTGCTGATACATTCCTTCCAAGAAAGTCTTACTGGGGTAGCTGTTACCTGGTACATTAACTTGGAACCTTCCCGAGTCCATTCTTGGAAGGACCTTGTGGTTGCCTTCGTTAGGCAGTGTCAGTATAATGTCTTCGGATAGGATGCAACTACAGAACATGTGCAAAAAGGGGGCATGAATCTTTCAAAAGAATACGCCCAAAGGTGGAGAGACCTGGCAGCTCAAGTGGCACCTCAATGACGGAGAAAAAAATGATGACAATGATAGTAGACACATTACCAGTATTCTACTATGAAAAGATGATGGACTACACACCTTCAAGCTTTGATGATATGGTCTTCATCGAAGAAAGGATCAAAGTGGGTCTAAAAAGAGGCAAATCTGATCATCATGCTTTGATAAATGCAAAAAAAAAAAAACTAGGGCAAATGAAGAGGGTGAGAATGAGGGAGAAGCCCATGCTGTGACTGCCATTCCTATACAACCAAGTTTCCCACCAACCCAACAATGTCATTACTTAGCCAATAACAAACCTTCTCCTTACCCACCACCCAGTCATCCACAAAGGCCATCCCTAAAATCAACCACAAAGCCTACCTACCGCACTTCCAATGACAAACACCACCTTTAGCATAAACCAAAACACCAACCAAGAAATGAATTTTGCAGTGAAAAAGCCTGTAGAATTCACCCTAATTCCAGTGTCCTATGCTAACTCGCTCCCATATCTACTTGATAATTCAATGGTAGCCATAACCCCAACCAAGGTTCATCGACCTCCATTTTTCCGAGAATACGATTCGAACGCAACGTGTGCTTGTCACGGAGAAGCCTCGGGGCGTTCCATTGACCATTGTAGGGCTCTGAAGCGTAAGGTGCAAGGTCTAATTGATACGGGCTAGCTGAAATTTGAGGAGAATCGTGTGTAAATCCTGACATTGACAATAGATGCCACACATGGGGCAATTTTGAAAGCTGTTGTTAGATGTCTCTAATGACTCATCAGGATTTTCAAGTTTGTACCATTATTGTAAACCACAGTTACAATGTTAAATGGAATGGATAAAGTTGATATTTTGTCCCTCATCCTCTCACAAACGCATCTTTGCTTATTCAACTTTCACCGGAATGTGGGTGCAAGCCATTGGTCTGTTTGCTCAAGCGACCTGTGCTCCTGAGTTTGGACTTCCAAGACCGTTCAATCAGAGATTACTCGTCTTGCACGTTGGTGGGGGTGCCGTAAAACAACGAGTAAAGTTCAAAACCAATAAGTTTCAAAATAAAAAAAAATTAAAAAAAGAGTTCAAAAAGAAAAAAAAAGAAGCATTTGATTGACTGTGTTTTCAAGACGTCCATGTGACCTCATTTTATCATTCCGGAAAGTTTGTCTTTTTAGGGAGAAGTGAGTTATCAAGAATAGGATGTTGGACAAATGGCCTCAGTTATCTTAAGAAGGGGGGGGGGGGTTGAATTAAGATACAGAGACTATTCCCCAATTAAACTTTCACTCTCTCTTTTCGGATTAACAATGCACACAGGGACAACCCTTCCTTTTGTTCAAGAATCCCCTACAACAAGAGACCCACGGTCTCTTAATCCCTTTTTAGAAATAAGAAGAAGAGAAGAAGAAATCTCTCTTAAAAGAGATAGATTATATAATGAAGATCAATCAAAATTCCTTATTGAATATGTAAGTGGTTGACCAAGGAATCTTTTTGAGAGGATAAAACATTTTAGTTCAGAAAAACTCTTAATCTTTTGAGAGGATAAAACTGTTTGGGCAATGAAAACTCTCTTTAAATTTGTGTTTCCAAGTCACCTTTGATGGCCATTCATAAACCATTTGAATAGATGTGACTCTTAGGAATTATATTCTGAAAATCCCCTCTGGTAATCGATTACAAGACTTGTGTAATTGATTACAAGCTTTAAAATTTGAATTAAAACGTTCAATAAACTGTGGGTAATCAATTACCATCCATGCGTAATCAATTACACATTATAAATTTTGAATTCAAATTTCTAGTGACTGTGATAAACATTTTCAGCTGCTGGTAATCGATTACCGGAAAGAAAATCACAATTTGAAATGATAGAATTCTTTGGTCAAACCTTTTGTTTTGGAAACTTCTTCCTAAAGATTCTAGAGATCAACTTGATCATATATCTTGATTTTCTTAGATTTTTGTCTTGAATAAAACTTAGAAGCACTTGATCCTTTAGCATCATCAAGACATCAAAACATCTTACTTCTACATAGGAGTCATTTGACTTAATCCATCAACTGAAAGATCCTTCAACTATTTCTCGTCCTTGGAAAATTCTTTTTTGCAAGAATCAACTGCATCTTTCAGTCTTCCTCACTACGAGGTTGTGAAAACAGGACAACGATTGTACCTCAAAGCCTTACACTGAGGCAATGAAAGGCACCATGCAAAAAACCTCAAGCGAACCTAGGGGTAGATTAGAAGCTCTCACCCAATAGGTTCCCAACTACAAGGTCATGACGAAAGATAACAATTGGTACCTCAAAGCCTTACACTGGGGCAATGAGGGGCATCATGCATGAGCCTCAAGTGAACATAGGGGCAGATCAAAAGTTCTCACCCGTCGATGTTTTTAAACAAGGAAAAAGGGGGGGAGACAAACCCTGGAATTTCAATAGATTGATTAAACGTCAAACGGCTCCATTGCCGTCACTCCAAAATGGTTAAGTGACTAAATCAAATAGAACATACACTCTAAGGGAGTTCCCTAAGAGATTTGCAAAAGATAGGATAAGGTTGCATGAATTATCACCTTTTTCAAAAGGACAGTCAATCTGTGTTTTCCAAAAAGATTAAATCAAAATCAAAATCACAAAATAGGGAAAGAATGTCATGAACATTGTACAACTTTCCATTGCATTGCATTGTTTCATATGAGGTCATCGTTACCAAGTTTCACAACAAAGGTTGCATGCGTCAGCATCCCTAAAAATCATGTTAATTACATATATTTCCTACATCTCGTGTCCAATCTTTTTGGATGACCGGCCCTCTCGATGAGTCGATCTCTTGCTTTCTCATAAAGGTGGACCCTTGGGTACTAGTACCTATCACCTTTAGAGGACTGTATGTCCTCGCCATCAGAGGACTGCACATCCTCGCCTGCAGAGGGCTGCACGCCCTCGCCTTTAGAGGACTACGCGTCCTCATTTTCAGTGTGCTCCATATCCACACCTTAGGAGAATATAAGGTCCTTTGCCCTTAGATGCTTAACCGAGACTTGCGCTTCCGGTTAAGGGGCCGGTAGTTTCCTTTTATCAGTTCCTGGGCCACCCCCTGATATTGGAGGGCGACCAACTATGCGAGCACATCCAGAGAGGGAGGCTATCACGCATCTACTATGCATACCGGGGCAAGATTTCACCCGTGCCGCTGCAAAAAGATGAGTGCGGATCATGCGCACCAACATGACCACTCTTACATGGATATAGATGACGTTGCTATTTAGCAACATTCTGCCCGGCGACCATAATGCCAATCTCCGCCTGCAGATGTATCGGTTGGTCTGTGCCGTCATGACATAGGTAAGTATGCACATGGCTCAATTGATTTCTGATGTCATCTATTGTTTGCAGGGATCACGCCCACAAGACGCCCAGTGGACCCGAAGAAGTCCAACAGGGCCCTGGGGTTTCTAGCTCTGGTTACGGGCCTCTATAGTCCTACAGGGTGCCCTTTCCCCGGCAAGGTCACGTCATCATGGCATAGGTAAGTATGCACATCGCTCAACTGATTTCTGATTTCATCGATTGTTTGCAGGGATCGCGCTTGCAAGACACCCAGTGGACCCGAAGAAGTCCAGCAGGGTCTTGGAGTTGTCAAGCTCTAATTACGGGTCTCTGTCAGTTCTACGGAGTGTCTGTCACCTCCAGCAAGGGCATCAGGCCCCCTACTAATCGAGCTTTCATCAAGAAGTACTGCGTCCCTCGGCAGGCACGGGGCGAAATACCACAACAGCCTGGGGATGGCTGGCAGCAGGCAACAGACGCACCGCCATCACCTCTAGAGTTCACCTCAGCTCATCCACAAAAAGGTTAGAGCGTTGCTTACGACCCATGGCCGACCAATAGGCGACCAAGTCCAAAGCCAAAGGTAAGCAAAGTACTAGGTCCGTAACCGACAAGCCATCAAGCGTCCAGCTCAAGACGTTAAAGAAGCGCTACTAGGAGGCAACCTAGTACCTTTTAAATCTCTGCTTGTTATTTGATCACTTTTGTTTCTCAAGTCATAGTAGGACACACCTAGTTGCTCATGATCCTAGGAATTTAAATAAAACAAGCACAAGCTCGGAAGGTAGTCATACCTCACAAAATATATATATGTATGTTTAGGTAGTGAAAATACCTAAGATATACATGTATGTAAACAAAAATACTTCACAATATATATATATGTATGTTTAGATATGCATGTATGTAGCAAAAAGATATCTCACAAAGTATATATATGTATGTTTAGGTAGCAAGATACCTTGGATATGCATGTATATAGCAAAAATATCTCACAAAACATATATATGTATGTTTAGGTAGCAAGATACCTTGGACACGCATGTATATGGCAAAATACCTCACAAAAATATACGTATGTTTAGGTAGCAAAATACTTCATGAAAAAAAAGAGCAAAGAGAGCGAGCAAGAAAAGAATAAGAAGGAAGAAAAAAAATAGAAAATAAAAAAATAATAATAAAAAGTTGTCTAGCTAAAAAGCAACATGCTTGTGAAAAGAGATAATTTCCAACTTTTCTTTGAAAGATTTTACTAATCTTAACCAGTTTTTGAAAAAAAAATGTGTGTACACACCTGAAGAGTGAATGCTGTGAAAATTTTCCGAATGCCCAAAATGGACTCGGATGAATGCATGATTTGATAAAAGAACATATTTTGGAAACACTGGGTTGACTTAAAATAGGGAAAATGAATCCTGAGCCCTAGTGTCACATGACCATAAAAACTTGATGCTTGAGTGTCCCCATGGGTGCATGCATGACCAGTTTTGCATAAAATTTCTTAATCATCATTGTTGCATGTGTATCATGGAAATAATGTAGGACATTCCTTTTATCCCCGACCCGCTGGCCAAACCTTGACATATATCATGACCAGCCATTCTACAAGCCTTGAGCCAAAATCCCAACTTATCATAAACCTTGACCCAGGGTGAGAATGTCAATCCTCGCCCTCGGAAGAAAACAAAAAAAAGAAGAAAAAGAGAAAATTCCCAATCAAAGAAGGGGAGAAAGCAAAACAAAAAAAGGAAAGAAAATTCCCGATCAAGGATCGGGAGAAAACTGAAGAAACATCCAGAAAGGTCTTTGGGCCAGACAATATCTGAACAATACAGAATTGTCACCAAGTGAACAAGAAAAAGGAAACCACAACCTAAAGTGGTCCTCTCCCTTTGATTGCCGACAAAATCCTGTGCGCTAGCGACTTTCTCGCCACGCACTAAACAAAAACAGAAAGGAAAAGACAAAAACACTCAAAGCCAAAATTCCCCACCTAAAAACCATTCCCGAAAAAAGTCCTATTGATCCATGATCACGCATGTAATCTTTGATTTGATAGGAAATGATTTGCAAAATCAAGTCATGACATATCTATGGTTCGGAATTAGGATAAAACACTTACATGTGTGAGATTGATACACTTTGAGTGATTTTCTTCTATTTTTGTTGAACCCAATGCTTCCTCTAAATGGTTATTTAGAAACGAAATGCTAACATCCAAAATCTCATTTACGGTTATGAGAAAATTTCATCAGCATACTCTCCTTCCCCGATAGACACATTGTTTTTCATCCAAAAAGCATATGTTGCTCTGATCAGTAAGAAGTTTTGTCTCTTTACTAAAGCATGTTCGCATTTTAGTGAAGAAAACACCGAGACTATTTTTAGTCTCACAGTAGCAAGAACTACGTAGGTCTGAGTTCCTCATCACAAATTGAGGATACGTAGGAGCAAAAGCCCTGCTTTTGTCGACCACCCCACTTTTTGTTACTGTGTCCCAAGAGTCCGGTGGCATGCGGAGCTACATGACCGTGGGATCCCCAAATCCGTATGTTCCATCATTTATCATTTGTATGTTATCTTGTTTCTATGACTTGAGGGACTAATGTTTGTTTTGTTGTTGCGATTGTCATTTGTTTTGTGCATATATTTTGTTTGGACTATTGCGTTAGTGCTTACTTCGTTGTTGTCAATAGTGTTTGTTGAAATTTCGGAACCGTGTAGAGTTTTTCATTTAGGAATGTCGTCCTAAAAATAAAATGAACAAAAAATCATGATAACGCCAAAAATAAAGCGTTGTGAACGAATGTCGTGTCTATGTATACAAAGAAAAGAAAAGAGTTTTTTATATATGTAAAAGGAAAATGTGTATAAAAGAATTTTGTGTGTGTAAATAATGTATGGAAAGAAATTCTTGTGTGTGTGAGCAACGAGTGTATATAAAGAAACTTTTGTATGAACCACAGGTGTGTGTTGGGAAAAACGAAAAAATCTTTGAACATAAATAGGGTTTGTATATAGACTGTGTGACGTAAAGAGAAAGAGTTCCAATGCGTGTACAGAAAAAGTTTTGTCATGTATAATTTTGCACACCTGGCTGTGGCCATGACTAATTTTGCACGTTGTTTCCAAATCATCATTGTCGCGCGTGCCTTGTGGAATAATATGGAAGTTCGGCCCGAGACCGACACCTTGACACCCAAATTTGTTTTGCCCCAGATATCAAGATCGGGTTTCCACAATAAAAGACCCCATTGACACAACCTTAGACCTTTTTTGAACCTTGGCCTATAAAAAATAATCCTCATCCTTTCCCCCGAAGCAAAGGACAACGGAATTCCCTCAAGAGAAAGCGAATAGAATGCTAAAACCCGATTTCCCAAAGAAAGGAATGGAGAAGGAGAAAATAGAAAGAAAGAAAAGAAAAAGATGAAAATAAAGAAAAGAACAATAAAAAAGAAAGAGAAAGAATGATTCCCGGCCGAAGATCGAAAGGAAGTGAAAATGGAAAAGATCGGAGGCAAACAGAATAATTCTCGATCAATGAAAGAAAAAGATCAGAGAACCTTTCGACTAGATAAATTTTCGGCAAGGTAAGTGACTGCCGGCAAAGGAAAACCCATTTTTGGTGTTTCCTCCTTTTAGATTGCCATTCAAGGTCGCTCTCGACTGGCGATATCCCACCCCACATGAACAAAGAGGAAAAGACCGAAACACCCAGCTTCCTCTCCAAAAACACTATCCTCGAGAAAATCCTATTGGTCCGTGATCGTAAGTTTGATCTTTGATTCGATAGGAAATCGTGTGCAAAATAAAGTCATGGTGCAGTTATGGTTTGGGAATAGGGTGAAACACTTGCCTGTGTGAGTTTTATACACTATGAGTGATTTATTTTCAGCTTAGCCCGATGTTTCCCCTGCATGTTCATTTAAAAGCTAAATGTTGACATCCTGCCCTTCATTTTCGGTTACAAGGAAGATTACCCTTGGCACAAGTATATTGTTTCTCTAAGATATGGTGCTCTCGTGAATGATTTATTTTTCTTTGCAAAAAGCATGTTTGCCCTTTTTAGGTGGAAAAAACCCGGTGGACCATTCGGTACTACCAACATTTTATTCGGAGCCCCATGAATTGCGTTTTTGTTCATGCATCCTCCACCCAAAGAGTTTGGAGCTATGCTTCATGATTGACTAGTGAGGACCCTCTAGTGCAATCCTCCATCCTCGCCTTTTTTTTTTCGGAGCCCCATGAATTGCGTTTTCGTTCATGCATCCTCCACCCAAAGAGTTTGGAGCTATGCTTCATGATTGACTAGTGAGGACCCTCTAGTGCAATCCTCCATTCTCGCCTTTTTTTCGGAGCCCCATGAATTGTGTTTTCGTTCATGCATCCTCCACCCAAAGAGTTTGGAGCTATGCTTCATGATTGACTAGTGAGGACCCTCTAGTGCAATCCTCCAACCTCGCCTTTTTTTCGGAGCCCCATGAATTGCGTTTTCATTCATGCATCCTCCACCAAAGAGTTTGGAGCCATGCTTCATGATTGACTAGTGAGGACCCTCTAGTGCAATCCTCCATTCTCGCCTTTTTTTCGGAGCCCCATGAATTGCATGTTCGTTCATGCGTCCTCCACCCAAAGAGTTTGGAGCCATACTTCATGATTGACTGGTGAGGACCCTCTAGTGCAATCCTCCATTCTCCAGGGTTTTTCATCGTCAAGTGCGGATCCTCTTGACTGGGAAATGTGATCTTTGTTATTTTCCCGATTGATTCCTTTGCCAAACGTGTATATGTGTATTATGATAATGTTGTTTTTGTTGTTGTTTGTATTTTGTTTTGTGTTGTGCAGAAAAAGAAGGAGTAGAGACGAGAGTCGTCATAGACTAGTCACGGAAAGGGCAAGACGGACGAAATCAGTGTCTTATCTTTGCTTTCCTCTTATCTCCGATAAAAGGTAAGTAAAGAGGGACAACTGTCATACCCTAATTTCATCCGGGGATTATTACTTGATAATATGCAACCTTTGATCGGCCGCTTTGAGATACTTGGCATCCTTTGTTTCACAATATGTGAAGTCCCGAGACATGCCGAAAATCAAAAGGAAGTAGGCTTACGCGATCCGTGAAATTCCGTAATGTGGCGGAAACCAAAAGGAGGTTTTGTTACGCAATCCGTGAGTTTCCGTAACTTCTTCAAAAGCTAAAAAAGAGTAAATACATGATCTGTAAGGATCCGTAACCTTACGGAAAGAAAATAAGTATCGTTACGAAATTCGTAAAGTTTCATAACGTTACGGAAAAAGAATCACCAAAAAAGGTAAAGGGGGCGTGAACTTATTAAGATAGGGGTGTAAATAGCAATTCAAATCTAGGCCCTTCCGGAACATTTTGGAAGTTGGGTTGCTTAAGGAGGAAGCAACTGGGCGGCAAGCTCCTCCACGTTTTTGAAAAATGGTTTCCGGGGCTTCCGTGGCTTCCGTAATACTTCCGTAAAATTTCCGAAAACCTTGGGTAAGCATATTCCACTTAACATTGGTGAAAGGGAAGAGAAAAAAGATGAAAGTTAAGTCATATATGCTTCCGTAACTTTTCCATAAATTACGAAAGAAGGTGGGGTGAACTTATCAAGATAGGGCTGTAAATAGCAATTCAAGTCTAGGTTGGGTTGCTTAAGGAGGAAGCAATTGGACGGCAAGCTCCTCCACGTTTTTGAAAAATGGTTTCCGAGGCCTCCAGGGCTTCCGTAATGCTTCCGTAAAATTTCCGAAAACCTTGGGTAAGCATATTCCACTTAACATTGGTGAAAGGGAAGAAAAAAAAAGATGAAAATCAAATTCGAAACACTTTCGTAAGGCTTCCGTAACTTTTCCGTAAAATATGAAAAGGGGGGTGAACTTAGTAATTCAGGTGCGCTTAGAAATCTTCTTCATTAAGTCTATTGGCGGCAAGCACGTCCCTTTTTTCCTATAAATAGGGGAGGGGGGAGTTGTTTCAAAATGTCCCAGATCCCCCTGGTGATGTATTTCAGCTGTTTTTGGTGAAAAAAATTGTTTCCGTGAAGAAAATCCAAGCCGAGGTGCTTCCGTAACGCTTCTGAGATATTTCCGTAAGCAAATCCGTGAAGGTTTTCCTCCGTTATTCACCGTTCTTCATCCGTTCTTCGTTCTTCAATGGGTAAGTTTCCAAATCGAGCTTTTCAATTCATTCTATGTACCCGTGGAGGTCCCCATTTGTTTTGTCTACTTTTATTCTCGTTTTCATTTACTTTCCGTACCCCCTTTTGACGTGCTTCAGTCATTTATTTAAGTCATTTCTCGCCTAATCAAAAAATAAAAAAATTTCCACCAATCGTTTGATTTGTAATATCCGTTAATTTCTGTTAAAATGAATTCCGACCGTTCGGTCGTGCCGCAATCACGTTGAAAATAAAAAAAAGGGTAAAATAATAATATAATAATCAAAAATACCCTTTTAGTAAAATGAAGCGAAAAAATCAATCGGACGTTTTCTCTTTGGGATTTCTCATTCTTAATTGAATTGACTAATAACTAAAGTGAAACTAAGGCTAAAATCAACCCGCCTAGTCAAGCTCGTCCACAAAAAGTCGCTAAAAAAGGATTCGAAAGTTTATTATCTTAGTTTTCCCTACCAAGTAAAATGGATCATTTTTAAGGTCCAACGCCTTAAAATGATCACCTTCCAAGTAAAAAGAATCGCTTAATTCACTCTTAAGAAAGAACTATGTAGGTCTGATTTCCTCTTCGATGGAGGGTACGTAGGAGCAAGAGCCCCGCTTTTGTCGACCTCAAAAATAAAAAGGAAATAAAAGTTAAGATAACACAATTTCACAATTCTAAAAAATAGGTTGTTGTCCTTTGAGACAAACGTGAGAGGTGCTAATACCTTCCTCAAACGTAAATACAACTCCCGAACTTAGAATTTTTGTTTCGACCGATTTCCTTCGGTTTTTCCGACGTTTCCCACAAATAAACGTTGGTGGCGACTCCGCGCATCTTTCCTCCTTTGGAAAGCGCACCCGTGAGCCTCGCCTTCGCTCGCCCGCAAAAGGGCACATTGCGACAGTGTGCTTAGGTGTCATGAGGCATGTAAAGCATGAAGGACATGCACAAAGTGTGACTATATGATGTGGCAATGGGGTATAGTAAGCAAATGCTCACCTCCCCCTCTAAAATTTAATTGGATTGGGCCTCTACCAATTCAATTAAATTTATTTCCAACCACACATATCAAATATTCACTTAGTGCATGTGAAATTACAAAACTACCCCTAATACAAAAACAAGTCTAGGTGCCCTAAAATACAAGGGCTGAAAAATCCTATATTTCTAGGATACCCTACCTACAATATGGAGCCCTAAATACAAGGACCAAATATAATGACATCCTAGTCTAATATGTACAAAGATAATTGGACCCAACCTTGGCCCATGGGTTAAGAAATCTACCCTGAGGTTCATGAGAACCCTAGGGCCTTCTTCAGCAGCTCTAGCCCAATCCTCTTGGAGCCTTTTGCTCATGGCTCTAGTGACTGGTCCCTTCCTAGGGAGGATTGCATCATCCCCTTCCCCTTGAAGAGGATTTGACCTCAAATCTGTTAGTTCCTCCTCCTCAATATCAGCTCCACCTGCAAAAGGAATTAAATCAGAAATGTTGAAAGTGGTGCTGACTCCTTACTCTTTAGGGAGGTCCAACCTATAGGCATTGTTATTGATCCTCTCCAAAACCTGAAAAGGTCCATCCCCTCTAGGGCTAAGCTTGGATTTCCTTTTAGTAGGGAATCTATCCTTCCTAAGATGGAGCCAAACCCAGTCACCCTCATTAAGAACTAGCTCTTTTCTTCCTCTATTGCCTTTTGTCGCAACCTACCCTTCAACGGGAGGGCGACGCGAGACTCACGGGTGCGTCTTCCAAGAAAGGAAAATGCGCGGATTTGCCACCAACGTTTATTCGAGGAAAACGTCGGGAAAACCAGAAAGGCGTGGTCTACGAACTTTAAGTGTGAAAGGTTTGGGAGTTGTATTTACGCACGGGGAAGGTGTTAGCACCCCACACGTCCGTCACAAGGGACGACAAACTTTAATAAAGTGTGCAAATATGACTTCAAAATGTTTCATTTTCCCCCTTTTTATGTTTATGTCTTTTTTATGCCCTTTTTATCTTTTTACCTTTTTGTGGTCGACAAGGGTGTTTCCCTTGCTCCTACGTATTCCTTAATTGTGATAAGGAAATAAGACCTATGTAGTTCTTTGAGAACTAAGCGTTGGTTAAGTTGTTTTTTTTTTATCTTTTTTGCAAGATATATTTTGACTGAATAAAAGGTCATTTAAGGCGTTGGACCATTAAACGATCTTTTGATTCTTTTGAAAGAAGAGAAAAACATTAAGGCATTGGACCATTAATGATCTCTTGGTTTCTTGAAAGAGGTGACAAAGTTATGTGTTTGATTTCAGGCTTTTAAAAGTCCACGTTTAACCAATAAAAGCAAAGAGGACCATTTCAAGGCCTTGGACCTTAAAATGGTTTTTAGGTGATTTTTAATGACAAAGCTTGATTTGTGAGTTGATTTTAGCCTTAGTTTCACTTTGTTTATTAGTCAATTCGATTAAGAAAAATCCCAAAGAAAAACGTCCGATTGATTTTTTGATTATTTTATTTAAAGATATTTTTTAATTATTATATTATTATTTTGCCTCTTTTTGGTTTTAAACGTGGTTACGGCGTGAAAGATCGGTCGGATTTTATTCTAACAGAGATTAAAAGATATTGCAACTCAAATGATCGGTGGAAATTTATTTTATTTTTGATTAGGCGAGAAAACGATTTAAATAAATGGTTAAAGCACGTCAAAAGGGGGTACGGAAAGCAAACGAAATAAAAATAAAAGCACGCGAAACAAATGGGGACCACTAATGGCACATAGAATGAATTGAAAGGTTCGATTTCAGGAACTTACCGGTTGAAGACCGATGAAGAATGATGAAGAACGGTGGAAAACCTTCACGAAATTGCCCACGGAAACGTCTCGGAAGTGTTACGGAAGCGCCTCGGCTTGGATTTTCTTCACGGAAACAAATTTTCTCACTAATTTCAAGTGAATCCTAGTTACTAGGAGGATTGAACGAATTTGCTCTGCCCTCTTTCCCCTATTTATAGGGGAAAAGAGGGAGGTGGTTGCCGCCCAGCTCGCCCAGGCGAGTTGGATTGTTTCCACCAGAAGGCACCGCCTTCTGTTGAAACACCCTGGATGGTCCAAGTGGGTCTGGTTTCTATTTGCACACCGCTGTTTACTAAATACACCCCCTTTGCCTTTTTTTGCTGATTCTTTTTCCGTAACGTTACGGAACTTTACGGATTACGTAACGATACTTGTTTTCTTTCCATAATGTCATGAAACTTTACGAGTTACGCAACCATCCCCTCTTTGACTTCTGGAATGTTACGAAACTTTACGGATTGCGCAATAATGCTTCCTTTTGACTCCCAACATGTCGCAGAACTTGACGGATTGCCTAACGATGGGTGTTAAGTACCTCGAAGCGGTCAAGCGAAGGTTGCATCCCACCAAACAGATGGTCCCTGGACGAAATTAGGGTATGACAGTTTCCCCTCTTTACTTGTCTTTAATTGGAGATAAAAGCGAAGTAAAGATAAGACTAATTTCGTTCGAGTGGAACATCATTCGGTTGGTCAATATCCCCACCAACGGAACCTGTCATTCAGAAAGAAAAGAAAAGGCATTAGAAGCGTCAACAAACTTCAGTGTCTTGAAAACGACAAAGTTGGACAACCACAACACTTCCCTTCGCCATTGCACCCGATCGTCTCTGCCCAGCAAAGAAGAATCCTGCTCGTCGTTGGGCTTGAATGTTTCCGAACGATGAGAGTATAAACCTGCAAATTTTTTTTAAAATGATCAGCACCAAACGACCAACATCATCCTGATACCGCCGAATTCGTTCCCCTCGATTGACGAAAGGTGCAGATGACCATAAGGTATCTCCGCTTACCACCTGACTCGCTGTCCCTGGATGACAAAAAGTGCAGAAGACGATGTCGGTCTCTTCACGTCAACGGGCTCGTTTGCCCCCTAGTTGACGAAAGGTGCGGGTAACCATAAGGTAATCCCCCGTGTCACCTGACTTCACGGGTCAGGACGACAAAAGGTGCATCAGACAATGTTAGTCTCTGTGCCTCAATGGGCTTGTTTGCCCCTGGTTGACGAAAGGTGCAGGTAACCATAAGGTAACCCTGCGTGTCACCTGACTTCACGGGTCAGGACGACAGAAGGTGCAGGAGACGATGTTAGCCTCTACATGCTATCACGCGTTGAGTCTTACAGATAGCAAAATAATGTTTATACGGATAACCACTTGGGTATTTCTGCATGCCCCCTAACTTCACGGGTTAGTGCTTGACAAAGGTAGTCTGCACGGAAGACGACGTAAATCTCTGCATGTCAACAGGCTTGTTGGCCGCGATTGACAAAGGGTGCAGAAGACGACGATAGTCTCTGCATGCTATCATGCGTTGAGTCTGACAGATAGCAAAAGAATGTTTATACGAATAACCACTTGGGTATTTCCGCCTGCCCCCTAACTTCACGGGTTAGTGCTTGATAGAGGTAGTCTGCGCGAAAGATGACGTAAATCTCCGCGTGTCAACGGGCTTGTTGGTCGCGATTGACAAAGGGTGCAAAAGACGATGTTAGTCTCTGCATGCTATCATGTGTTGAGTCTTACAGATACCAAAAGAATGTTTATACGGATAACCACTTGGGTATTTCCGCTTGCCCCCTAACTTCACGGGTTAGTGCTTGACAGAGGTAGTCTGCATGGAAGATGACGTAAATCTCCGCGTGTCAATGGGCTTGTTGGTCGCATTTGACAAAGGGTGCAAAAGACGACGTTAGTCTCTGCATGCTATCATGTGTTGAGTCTTACAAATAGCAAAAGGAAGTTTGCGGGTTACCGTCGGGTGTCTCCGCATGCCACCGGACTCTTGGGTCACGGTAACAAAAGGTGGGGTGGTCGACAAAAGCAGGGCTTTTGCTCCTACGTATCCTCAATTTGTGATGAGGAACTCAGACCTACGTAGTTCTTGATAACTGTGAGACTAAAATAGTCTCGGTTTTTTTTCACTAAAATGCGAACATGCTTTAGTAAAAAAACAAAACCTCCAACTGATCAGAGCAACATATGATCTTTTTGACGAAAAACAATGCGTCTATTGGGGAAGGAGAGTATGCTGATGAAATTTTCTTATAACCATAAGTGAGATTTTGGATGTTAGCATTTCATTTCTAAACGACCATTTAGAGGAAACACTGGGTCCAACAAAAATAGAAGAAAATCACTCAAAGTGTATCAATCTCACACAAGTAAGTGTTTCATCCTAATTCCGAACCATAGATATGTCATGACTTGATTTTGCAAATCATTTCCTACCAAATCAAAGATTACACACGTGATCATGGATCAATAGGAATTTTTCTTGGGAATGGTGTTTTTTGGTGGGGAATTTAGCTTTGAGTGTTCTTGGCCTTTTCCTTTTCTTTTTTTGTTTAGTGTGAGGTGAACAAGTCACCGGAGCACAGGATTTTGGTTGGCAATCAAAGGGAGAGGACCACTTTAGGTCGTGGTTTCCTTTCTTTTCTTGTTTACTTGGTGACTATTCTGTATTGTTCAGATATTGTCTAGTCCAAAGACCTTTTTGCATATTTCTTCTGTTTTCTTCCGATCTTTGATCGATAATTTTCTTTCTTTTTTGCTTTCTCCCACTCTTTGATTGGGAATTTTCTCCTTTTGCTTTCTTCCGATTTTTTGACCGGGAATTTTATCCTTTTGCTTTCTTCCAATTTTTTGATCATTTTCCTTCTTTATTTTGTTTTCTTTTGAGGGAAAGGATGGGCATTCTCACCCTGGGTCAAGGTTTATGGTGAGTTGGGACTTTGGCTCAAGGCTTGTAGAACGGCTGGACATGATATATGTCAGAGCGTTGGTTTGGCCAGCGGTTCAGGGATAAAGGGGATGTCCCACATTATTTCCATGACACACATGCAGCAACGATGATTAGGAAATTTTATGCAAAACTGGTCATGCATGCACCCATGTGGACACTCAAGCATCAAGTTTTTATGGTCATGTGACACTAAGGCTCAAGATTCATTTTTCCTATTTAAGTCAACCTAAGTGTTTCCAAAACATGTTCTCTTATCAATTCATGCATTCATCCGAGTCCATTTTGGGCATTCGGGAAAATTTTCATAGCATTCACCCTTCAGGTGTATACACATTTTTTCAAAAACTGGTTATGATCAGTGAATTTTTTTTTTCAAAGAAAAGCTGGAAGTTATTTCTCTTCAAAAGCATGTTGGCTTTTCAGCCAAAAAATATATTTTTTGTTCTTGTTTGTTTATTTTTTTTTCCATGAGGTATTTTGCTACCTAAACATGTGTATATTTTTGTGAGGTATTTTTGCTATATACATGCATATCCAAGGTATCTTGCTTCCTAAACATGCATACATATATATATATATATATATATATATATATATATATATATATATATATTGTGAGGTATTTTTGCTATATACATGCATATCCAAGGTATCTTGCTACCTAAACATACATATATATATTTTGTGAGGTATGGCTACCTTCCGAGCTTGTGCTTGTTTTATTTAAATTCCTAGGATCATGAGCAACTAGGTGTGTCCTACTATGACTTGAGAAACAAAAGGTGATCAAATAACAAGCATAGATTTAAATGTTACTAGGTTGCCTCCTAGTAGTGCTTCTTTAACGTCTTGAGCTGGATGTGTGATGACTTGTCGGTCATGGACCTAGCACTTTTGCTTACCTTTGGCTTTGGACTTGGTCGCCTATTGGTCGGCCATGTGTCATAGGCAACGCTTTAACCTTTTTTGTGGATGAGCTGAGGTGAACTCTAGAGGTGGTGGCGATGCGCCTGTTGCCCACTACTGTGATGCCTCGCCCTGCGCTTGCCTGGGGCGCAATACTTCTCGATGAAAGTCTGGTTAATAGGGGGCCTGATGACCTTGCTGGGGGTGACGGACACTCCCTAGAACTGACAGAGGCCCGTAATCAGAGCTGGAAACCCCAAGACCCTATTGGACTTCTCCGGGTCCACTGGGTGTCTTGCAGGCGGGATCCCTGCAAACAATAGATGACATCAGAAATCAATTGAGCGATGTGCATACTTACCTATGTCATGATGGCGTGACCTTGCTGGGGGGACCATATGCATACTTACCTATGTCAGGATGGCACAGACCAGCTGATACTTCCGCAAGGGGAGATCGGCATTGCGGTCGCTGGGCAGAATGTTGCTAAGTAGCAACGTCACCCATATCTGTGTAAGAGTCGTCATGTTGGTGCGCATGATCTGTACTCGTCTCGTTGCAGCGGCACGGGTGAAATCTTGTCCCGGTATACTAGTACCTACGTGATAGCCTCCCTCTATGGTTGTGCTCGCATAGTTGGTCGCCCTCCAATATAGGGGGTGGCCCAAGAACTGATAAAAGGAAACTACTGGCCCCTTAACTGGGAGCGCAAGTCTCGGTTAAGCATTTAAGGGCAGAGCACCTTAAATTCTCTTAAGGTGTGGATATGGAGCCCACTAAAAGTGAGGACGCGTAGCCCTCTAAAGGCGAGGGCGTTCAGCACTCTGAAGTTGAGGATGTGTCGCCCTTTGAAGGCGAGGGCGTGCAGCCCTTTGAAGGCGAGGGCGTGCAGCCCTCTAAAGGCGAGGACGTGCAAACCTCTGAAGACGAGGACGTGCAGTCCTCTGAAGGTGAGGGCGTGCAGCCCTCTGAAGGTGAGGATGTGTAGTCCTTTGAAGGTGAGGACGTGCAGTCCTCTGATGGAGAGGACGTGTAGTCCTATGAAGGTGAGGGTGTGCAGCCCTCTGATGGCGAGGACGTGTAGTCCTCTGAAGGTGAGGGTGTGCAGCCCTCTGATGGCGAGGACGTGTAGTTCTCTAAAGGTGAGGGCGTGCAACCCTCTAATGGTGAAGACGTGTAGTCCTCTGAAGGTGAGGGCGAGCAGCCCTCTAAAGACGAGGACATGCAGTCCTCTGAAGGCGAAGGCATGAAGCCCTCTGAAGGCGAGGGTGTGCAGCCCTTTGAAGGTGAGGACGTGCAGTCCTCTAAAGGTGAGGACGTGTAGTCCTCTGAAGGTGAGGGCGAGCAGCCCTCTGAAGATGAGGACATGCAGTCCTTTGAAGGCGAGGGCATGAAGCCCTCTGAAGGCAAGGGCGTGCAGCCCTCTGAAGGTGAGGACGTGCAGTCCACTGAAGGCGAGGACGTGCAGTCCTCTGAAGGGGAGGACATGCAGCCCTCTGAAGGCGAGGACGTGCTGTCCTTTGAAGGTGAGGACGTGTAGTCCTCCGAAGGTGAAGACATGTAGCCCTTTGAAGGTGAGGACATGTAGTCTTCTGAAGACGAGGGCTTGTAGCCCTCTGAAGGCGAGGGCGTGCAACCCTCTAAATGCAAGGACATGTAGTCCTCTGAAGGCGAGGGCGCGTAGCCCTCTGAAGGTGACAACGTGTAGTCCTCTGAAGGTGAAGATGTATAGTCCTCTGAAGGCGACGACATGTAGTCCTCTAAAGGTGAGGACGTGCAGTCCTCTAAAGGTGAGGACGTGCAGTCCTTTGATGGTGAGGATGTGCAATCCTATGAAGGCGGGGACGTGTAGTCCTCTGGAGGTGAGGGCGTGTAGTCCTCTAAAGGCGAGGACGTGTAGTCCTCTGAAGGCGAGGGCGTGTAGCCCTCTGAAGGTGAGGACGTGTAGTCCTCTGAAGGTGAGGGTGTGTAGCCCTCTAAAGGTGAGGACGTGTAGCCGTCTGAAGGCGAGGACGTGTAGTCCTCTAAAGGTAAGGACTTGTAGTCCTCTGAAGGCGAGGGTGTGTAGCCCTCTGAAGGTGACGACGTGTAGTCCTCTGAAGGTGAGGGCGTGCAGCCCTCTGAAGGCGAGGGCGTGTAGCCCTCTAAAGGCGATAGGTTCTAGTACCCAAGGGTCCACCCTTATGAGAAAGCATGAGATTGACTCATTGAGAGGGCCGGTCATCCCAAATTCAAAAGATTGGACATTAGATGTAGGAAATCTATGCAGTTAATATGATTTTTAGGGATGGAGATGCATGCAACCTTTGTCATGAAATGCGGACTTCATATGAAACAATGCAATGTAATGGAAAGTTGTACAATATTCATGACATTCTTTCCCTATTTTGTGATTTTGATTTTGATTTAATTTTTTTTTAGAAAACATAGATTGATTGTCCTTTTGAAAGAGGTGATAATTCATGCAACCTTATCCTATCTTTTGCAAATCTCTTTGGGAACTCCCTCAGAGTGTATGTTCTGTTTTGATTTAGTCACTTGACCATTTTGGAGTGACGGCAATGGAGTCACTTGATGTTTAATCTATCCATTGAAATTCTAAGGTTTGTCCCCCCCCCCCCCTTTTTGTTTAAAAAACATAAATGGGTGAGAACTTTTGATCTGCCCCTAGGTTCCTTGAGGCTCATGCACGATGCCCCTCATTGCCCCAGTGTAAGGCTTTGAGGTACCAATCATTGTCTTTCATCATGACCTTGTAGCAGGGAACCTATTGGGTGAGAACTTCTAATTTGCCCCTAGGTTCACTTAAGGTTTATGCATGGTGCCTTTCATTGCCCTGGTGTAGGGCTTTGAGGTATCAATCGTTGTCTTGTTTTCACAACCATGCAGCAAGGAAGAATGAAAGAAGCGACTGATTCTCAAAAAGGACTTTCAAGGACGAGAAACAGTTGAAGGATTTTTCAATTGACGGATTAAGTCAAATGACCCCTATTCTTGATAACTCCCTTCTCTCTCAAAAAGACAAACTTTCAGGAATGATAAAATGAGCTCACATGAATGTCTATAATTTACTTGAAAACACAATCAATCAAATGTTTTTTTCCTTTTCTTTTTGAACTTTTTTTTTTGCTTTACTCGTCGTTTTATGGCATCCTCACCAAATCTGTAGCACGAGTAATTTCTGATTGAACGGTCTTGGAAGTCCAAACTCAGGAGCACATGTCGCTTGAGCAAACAAACCAATGGCTTGCACCCACATTCCAGTGGAAGCAAAGATGTAATTATGAGAGGACGGGGGACAAAAATGTCAAATTTATCCATTTTATTTAGCATTGTAACTGTGGTTTACAATGATGGCATAAACTTGAAAATCCTGATGAGTCATTAGAGACATCTAACAACAACCTTCAAATTGCCCCATGTGTGGCACCTCTTGTCAATGTCAGGACTTACACACGATTCTCCTCAAATCTCAGCCAGCCCGCATCAATTAGACTTTGCACCTTATGCTTCGAGGTCATACAATGCTCAATGGAATGTCCCGGAACTCCTCCATGATATGAACATGTTGCGTTCGAGTCATATCCTCGGAGAAATGGAGTTTGAGGAACCTTGGTTGGGGTTATGGCTACCATTGAATTATCGAGTGGATATGGGAGAAAGTCATCATAGGACACCGGAATTAGGGTGAATTCTATAGGCTTTTTTGCTGCAAAATTCCTTCCTTCGTTGGTGTTTTGGTTCGTGCTAAAGGTGGTGTTTAGTCATTGGAAGTGCAATAGACATGCTTTGTGGTTGATTTAGGGACGACCTTTATGGATAATTGGGTGGTGGGTAAGGAAAAGGGTTGTTATTGGCTGAGTAATGACATTGTTGGGTTGGTAGGAAACTTGGCTGTATAGGAATGGCAGTCACAACATGGGTTTCTCCCTCATTCTCACCCTCTTCATTTGCCCCAGTTTTTTTTCATTCATCCAAGCAGGACGATCAGATTTGCCTCTTTTCAGACCCACTTAAGTCATTTCACCGACGAAGACCAAATCTGTATAGCTTGAAGGTGTGTAACCCACCATCTCTTCATAGTAGAATACTGGTAATGTGTCTACTATCACGGTTATCATCTCCCTTTTCGTCATTGGGGGTGCCACCTGGGCTGCCAGGTCTCTCCACTTTTGGGCGTATTCTTTGAAAGATTTGTGCCCCATTTTTGCACATGTTCTGTAGTTGCATCCTATCCGGAGCCATATCAGAATTGTACTAATACTGCCTAATGAAGGCAACCATTAGGTCCTTCCAAGAATGGACTCAAGAAGGTTCCAAGTTAGTGTACTAGGTAACAGCTACCCCAGTAAGACTTTCTTGGAAGAAATGTATCAGTAGTTCCTCATCTTTTGCATATGCCCCCATCTTCCGACAATACATCTTTAGACGGTTCTTGGAGCAAGTAGTCCCGTTGTACTTGTCAAAGTCCGACACCTTGAACTTGGGATGGGTGATGATATTGGGTACTAGGAACAACTCTTCTAGGTTAGCAAAGGCATAATCTTTGCCTCCTTCAATGTCCCTGAGCCTTTCCTCTAGATGATCCAACTCTCTCATTTTTTCCATAGCATGAGGGTTTTTACCCGGTGTGGAATTCAAGGGGTGTGGTTGTGGGTGATACTGAGGGCCCTCCAAAGTGTTTTGCAGGGGTATACCACCAACTGCTTGCCCTTCAGTGGCATATCCGAGGCAAGGCTCGAAGTCGGCTAGATTGTGGTGGGATATTTCATGTGTCTCCCCAATGGGTTGAGAGACATGTGCATGATGAGCTTGTCGGCTCTCAATGAGTATGGGAGCGGAGTTATTGACATCCTCATTGGGAGTGTACACCACATTGGGTGGTGTATAGTTGGGAGGCAAGCCATATGGCGGGAAGGCGTGCTCGTTTTGAATTTGCACATCATGTGGTTGATGGGGGCGTCGAGTTCACCTTAGCAACAACGCTGGTAGCGGTAACTGCAACCACATTGGCTTCCATTATCTTCTTCATGCTCATCATGGCCTCCATCATTGTGGCCATTTGCTCTTTCATGGCCTCCATGTCGGCCTTCATCTGCTCTTGCACCTCCTCTACTTCACCCATTACTCTAGCTCTAGCACAGGTTCGGTAAGGGCACCGTAAAACGTGTTCTTTTCTTTTTATAGCAATGATTAAGTTCTTTTTTTTTCAAGGAAAGAATGCAATGAGCAATGCAACCAATGAAAAGCATGGATGTATGTGAATGATGTACAGTTGAAGTATTGTGAATTTTTTCGCGGGATATGGGGTTGAATCAATTTAGATTTTCAACATGGTCCATGACATCTTTGTCAAGGTGAAACTGGAAGTAACAAGGACATCAATAGTCCTGAATGTGTTTGGCAGTAGACGAAGCAGCGATGTAACTCGATCCATCTTTTGCCCCATTTTTTTGCAAAATGGTTACTTCCATACTTCAACCTGACTTGATGAAACATTTTGTAAAAGCATGAGCTTGGTTCAACCCCGTAATCCAAGGAATGACAATTCTGATCGCCAATACTTCAACAACATTTCATAGGGATGAAAGACTCGGGAATACGCATGCTATGCATGGAAAATGTAATTATGAGATTGAGATGCCCCAAGAAACATCATTTCCTAGTTAACCATGCATTAGGTACCATGCTCAATCATTTTGTTTTGTAAGAGAAACGGGTTTATGATGCCAACATGGTTGGCTCATGGTACCGAACATATGCAACTAAGAATACAACGTGAATTTTCATGCTTCTTGTTTTTGTTTTTGTTTTGCAGAGGAAAACGCAAGGATCATGCATGAGCAAACATGAAAACAAAAGGTATTCAGTTTGTAGAACAAAAAGTATGTTGAACGCATATGCATGATGATGCAATGACTCATGCAAAATGTGATGCTGGAATATGATAACGGACAAATGCAGGAACGATATATTCATTATGATGCCACAAAGAGATGCTTATGCGATGCATGATATGAATGCATTTATGGGCACGAGAGCCCGGAAAATTATCTCTTCTTACTTGCGTATTCGGGGACGCAGTGCCCCATGTCTGTAGTTAAGAAAGTGATATAGATCTTCTAGCTTCCCATGACAAAAGACGAGACCAACATACAACGTATGCATGATGACATGATGCAGATGCGCAACAGGGGGATGTACACAAGATGGCAATATCTTCAAATAATCATACAGCAAAGGCATACATGAAATTTAGGTTATATGCATGGCAGTGTTTAAAAGGCACGCAACGTGTTTGCTTCGTGCCCCTATTTTAGGGACCTAAACGGGAGGAACTAAAAGGCTTTTAGTGATGATTCCCAAGGTGGTCATATCTCACTTGATGGTTTCTAGAGGTATCATCCCCTTCGACAAACATATTGCGGCAGTAGGGACTACCAACAACAATATGTTATCAAAGAAAAAAACTCTAGATGAGGGTTCACTGTTATCAAGCAAGTCGGAGACCCAGCATGACCATAGATTCACCTCCACTCCTTATGTTCCTATGGACCCGGGTATAGCGTCCCTTTTCAACTCACAATGTGTACAAATAGTGTTGGTGTTTGTGTGCATCAAATGAATAAATATCTACCTCATGCATACATTTCAAAAATACATTAAAAGCATAAAAGAGTTGTATACAAGAACGTAAGAGAAATGAAAGGAAACCGAAAAAAGAGGAAGTCATCATATTGCACGAGATTAGAAGGCCTAACTCTCTCAAAACAGTTCTAGTGGAGTCGCCAACTGTCGCAACCTACCCTTCGGCGGGAGGGCGACGTGAGGGTTCACGGGTGCGTCTTCCAAGAAAGGAAAATGCGCGGAGTCGCCACCAACGTTTATTCAAGGAAAACGTCAGAAAAACCGGAAAGGCGTGGTCTACGAACTTTAAGTGTGAAAGGTTCGAGAGTTGTATTTACGCACGGGGAAGGTGTTAGCACCCCACGCGTTCGTCACAAGGGACGGCAACCTTTAATCAAGTGTGCAAATATGACTTCAAAATGCTTCATTTTCCCCCTTTTTATGTTTATGTCTTTTTTATGCCCTTTTTATCTTTTTACCTTTCTACCTTTTTGTGGTCGACAAGGGTGTTTCCCTTGCTCCTACGTATTCCTTAATTGTGATAAGGAAATCAGACCTACGTAGTTCTTTGAGAACTAAGCGTTGGTTAAGTTATTTTTATCTTTTTTGCAAGATATATTTTGACTGAATAAAAGGTCATTTAAGGTGTTGGACCATTAAGCGATCTTTTGATTCTTTTGAAAGGAGAGAAAAACATTAAGGCATTCGACCATTAATGATCTCTTGGTTTTTTGAAAGAGGTGACAAAGTTATGTGTTTGATTTCAGGCTTTTAAAAGTCCACGTTTAACCAATAAAAGCAAAGAGGACCATTTCAAGGTGTTGGACCTTAAAATGGTTTTTAGGATTTTTAATGACAAAGCTTGATTTGTGAGTTGATTTTAGCCTTAGTTTCACTTTGGTTATTAGTCAATTCGATTAAGAAAAATCCCAAAGAAAAACGTCCGATTGATTTTTTGATTATTTTATTTAAAGATATTTTTTGATTATTATATTATTATTTTGCCTCTTTTGGTTTTAAACGTGGTTACGGCGTGAAAGATCGGTCGGATTTTATTCTAATAGAGATTAAAAGATATTACAACTCAAATGATCGGTGGAAATTTATTTTATTTTTGATTAGGCGAGAAAACGATTTAAATAAATGGTTAAAGCACGTCAAAAGGGGGTACGGAAAGCAAACGAAATAAAAATAAAAGCACGCGAAACAAATGGGGACCACTAAGGGCACATAGAATGAATTGAAAGGTTCCATTTTGGGAACTTACCGGTTGAAGATCGAATAACGACGAAGAACGAACGAAGAACAATGAAGAACGATGAAGAACGGTGGAAAACCTTCATGAAATTGCCCACGGAAACGTCTCAGAAGCGTTACGGAAGCGCCTCGACTTGGATTTTCTTCACGGAAACAATTTTTCTCACTAATTTCAAGTGAATCCCAGATACCAGGAGGGTTGAACAAATTTGTTCTGCCCTCTTTTCCTTATTTATAGGGGAAAAGAGGGAGGTGGTTGCCACCCAGCTCGCCCATGCGAGCTGGATTGCTTCCACCAGAAGGCACCGCCTTCTGTTGGAATACCCTGGAAGGTCCAAGTGGGCCTGGTTGCTATTAGCACACCCCTATTTACTAAATACCCCCCTTTGCCTTTTTTTGCTGATTCATTTTCCGTAACGTTACGGAACTTTACGGATTACGTAACGATACTTGTTTTCTTTCTGTAATGTCATGAAACTTTACGGATTATGCAACCATCCCCTCTTTGACTTCTAGAATGTTACGGAACTTTACGGATTGTGCAATAATGCTTCCTTTCGACTCCCGACATGTCACGGAACTTCACGGATTGCCTAACGATGGGTGTTAAGTACCTCGAAGCGGTCAAGCGAAGGTTGCATCCCACCAAACAAATGGTCCCTGGATGAAATTAGGGTATGACACCTTTAGTTGAATACACGCTTGTTTGGTTCTCTATTTGGTTCTTAACCCTCTCATGCAACTTCTTTACAAACTCTGACCTAGATTCCCCTTCTTTATGTATAAAAGAAGTGTCTAGTGGGAGGGGAATGAGGTCTAACAGTGTTAGGGGATTGAACCCATAGGCAACCTCAAAAGGGGACTACTTGGTGGTTCTATGAACCCTCCTGTTGTAGGCAAATCTACATGAGGAAGATACTCATCCCAAGACTTATGGTTGGCTTTCAGAAAAGCCCTTAAAAGGGTGGATAAAGACCTATTCACTACCTCTGTTTGCCCATCAGTTTGTGGATGACAAGTGGTAGAGAAAAGAATTTTAGTTCCTAGCTTAGCCCCTAAGGTTTTCCAAAAGTGGCTAAGGAACTTAGCATCTCTATCTGACACAATGGTCCTAGGCAAACCATGGAGTCTCACAACTTCCCTGAAAAAGAATTTTGAGATGTGGGAAGCATCATCCACCTTGTGGCATGGTATAAAGTGTGACATCTTGCTAAGCCTATCCACCACCACAAAGATAGAGCCTACCCCTCTTTGGGTTCTAGGAAGCCCAAGGATAAAGTCCATACTAATGTCTACCCAAGGTGTAGATAGGATGGGTAAGGGTGTGTATAGCCCATGAGGCATCACCCTAGACTTGGCTTGTAAACAAGCCATACACCTAGTGCAATGCTTATGGACATCTTTCTTCATATGGGGCCAATAAAACTTTTCTTTGAGTAAGACAAGGGTCTTGTCTATCCCAAAGTGGCCCATGAGCCCACCCTCATGGCTCTCTTTCACAAGTAATTTCCTAATGGATCCTTGGGGTATGCAAAGCTTTCCCTCTTTGAACAAATACCCCTCAGCCAAATAGAATCCATCTTGGGCCTTTTTCCCACAAATCTCGTAAATGGGAGAGAAATGTTCATCTAAAGCATACAAGTCCCTAATATTATCAAATCCTAAAATTTGAGCTCCTAGGGAGCAAAACAATGTGTGTCTCCTAGAGAGGGCATCAACTACCACATTTGTTTTTCCCTTTTTGTATTTGATAACATATGGAAATTGCTCTAGGTACTCTACCCATTTTGCATGCCTTTTGTTTAACTTGCTTTTCCCTCTAATGTACTTAAGTGATTGATGATTACTATGAATGAAAAATTCCTTGGAAACAAGGTAATGTTCCCAAGTTTGGAGGGCTCATATTAAGGCATAAAGCTCTTTATCATAGGTGGGGTAGTTGAGGGTGGCACTATGAAGTTTTTCACTAAAATAAGCAATAGGGTGCCTACCTTGTAACAATACAGCTCCAACTCCCACTCCAGAGGCATCACATTCTAGCTCAAAAGTTTTAGAAAAGTCAAGAAGAGCTAGAACAGGTGCCTTAGTAAGCTTTTCTTTGAGCAAAGCAAAGGCTTGCTCTTGTTTTTCACCCCAGGTAAATGCCACATTCTTCTTCACCAGCTCATTGAGAGGTGATGCAATTGTAGAGAAATTAGGAACGAACCTTCTATAGAAGCTTGCTAACCCATGGAAGCTCCTAATATCTCCCACACTTTTTGGGGTGGGCCATTCTTGGATGGCCTTGATTTTCTCAGGGTCCACTTGGACCCCATTTCTACCAACTACAAAACCTAAGAAAACTATATTATCTACACAAAAGGTACACTTCTCTATATTTTCATAGAGGGTGTTTTTCCTAAGGAGTGAAAGAACTTGTCTGAGATGTCCTAAGTCATCATCTAGGCTCCTACTATACACTAAAATATCATCAAAATAAACAACTAAAAATCTACCTATGAAATCCCTTAAGACATGATGCATAAGCCTCATAAAGGTGTTTGGTGCATTAGTGATCCCAAAAGGCATCACTAGCCATTCATACAAACCAAACTTGGTCTTGAAAGCAGTTTTCCACTCATCACCCTTTTTCATCCTGATTTGGTGATAACCACTTTTAAGATCAATTTTTTAAAACATATTGGCACCATGCAACTCATCAAGCAAATCATCAAGTCTAGGAATGAGGTGCCTATACTTTACAGTGATGTTGTTGATGGCCCTGCAATCTGTACACATTCTCCACGTACCATCCTTTTTCGGCACCAACAACACTGGCACAACACATGGGCTTAGGCTCTCTTGGACCCAGCCCTTCTCCAACAATTCTTTAACCTGAAACTCTATCTCCTTAGTCTCATGAGGGTTAGTCCTATAGGCTGGCCTATTAGGAAGGCTTGCTCCTGGGACTAAATCTATTTGGTGTTCTATTCCCCTTAAAGGAGGTAGCCTAGGGGGTATCTCTTTAGGAAATATATCACCAAATTCATGTAAAAGTTCTTGGACCTTTGGGGGTAAGGTCTCAAATGTAGGAATTGTGGCAGTGCTAAGGGATGTTTCCCTTGATAGGAGAAGGTAGAAAGATTGTTTAAGGAGTGCTCTTTTAATATCACCTTTTGTTGCAAAATGATTTTCCTTCTTAACAATCTTCTTGGAGGAATCCTTTCCCTCTTTTTCCTTCCCCCTGGCCTTTGAAGAAAAGGCCTTACTATCCTTCTTTTTCTTTTGTTTTTCTAATTTTTCTTCCTCATCCCTCTTATCTTTCATAGTTAGTTGATCTTTGGCCACCTGTGAAGGTGTTTGAGGATCCAACACAAATTTAGTGCCAAGATGGGTGAGGGTAATCTCATTAGTTAGGCCATTATAAATGATCTTCCTATCAAATTGCCACGACCTTCCTAAAAGAATATGTCCTGCCTCCATGGGAACTATATCACAATTAACTCCATCCTTATATGTCCCAATGGAGAAAGGTACCTTCACTTGTTGGTTAACTATCATTTCCCCTTGCTCATTGAGCCATTGAAGTTTATAAGGTTTTGGGTGGGGAATGATAGTGAGGTTCAACTTGGAAACTAATCTTGTGCTACAACAATTGCAACAAGATCCACTATCCACAATGAGAGAACAAGTTTTATCTAAAATTTTGCATCTTGTATGAAAGATGTTCTCTCTTTAGGATTGAGATAGATCACAAGATTGACCTCCAAGGAGCCTTCTAACCATTAAGAGGTCACCTTCTTCATGGGGGTAGACTTCCTCACTAGACTCTTCACCCCTTACTTCATCTTCACTTCCACTAGAGGAAGGGCAAGAAGTAGTCTCCTCTTGACTACTATAAATGTCATAACCCCTCATGATCATGGTTTTCTTTGTGGGGCATTGAGAAGCAATGTGACCTCTCCCAAGACATTTGAAGCATTTAATGTTGCTAGTCCTTTCTTGGGAACTAGTCTTAGGGGTGTATTTCTCTATGGTCTTACCCTTATCTTCCTTAGGTTTTGAAGGTGCAGCCCCCAAAATTCCATGGGCTTGGTCCTTCCATGGATAAGAGTGAGAGCCATAATATTTTGAAGAAGGCTTTCTTTTAAGTTGTTGCTCCACTCTTATACAAAGTTGGACTAGCTCATCTAGGTCCCTATATGGAAGGAGTTCAACCTTGTCCCTCACTTCCATATTAAGCCCACTAAGTAACCTAGCTATGCTTGTTCTTTCCTCCTCCCTTTCATAGTAGGAGGGAATGTGCCTCTTCCTAAGGGCACTCTTAAGATCATTCCAATACTCTACTAGAGGATCCACATGAATCCTTTGTTTCCTAACAAGGGAAGTCCACCAATAGAGGGCATACCCTTGAAAGCTAAGGGTAGCCAATGGAACTTTTCTCTCTTCGCTAATATGATGGCAAGCAAAGAATTGTTTAACCTTCATTTCCCAAACTAAGTAGGCCTCAACATTATCTTTTCCATAGAAATATGGGAGGCTAATGTTAACCTCTTGAGGCCTTCTATCCTTTTCTCTTCTTTAGGAGTGATGTTTAGTATGTGAATTATTGCGCCCTCTATAATAGTCGCTAAGTTCTTCACTTAAACTCTAGCAAGAGTCATGACTACTAAAGGAGGCATGCTTTTCTCTTTTCATTTCTTTCATTATTTTTCTTCTTTCTTCCTCTCTTATTTTCTCTCTTTCATCTTGATTTATTTCTTCCACTCTTTTTTTACCTTTTTCTTTTCTCTCTTGTTTTTCTTTCCATAACTTAAGGGATCTCAACTCATCTAATATCTTATACAAGGGGTCCTTAGGAGTAGAACCCTCACCATTAACACTAGATGAAGAATGAAGACTCATGTTGGTTCCTAAGTTATGGTTCTTTCTTGTTGGGGGTTTGAAAACAAAAGGTAAAAGAAACTATGATTGAAACTAGCCAAAATAAACATTAAAAGAGGTGTGAATGATAAGGTAAAAACTAATTGGTAAAAGGCAAGCTATCTAGGCGGTTTGACAATGGAGGGTAAAGGAAATAAGCTATGGAAGTAAGCAAGAAATTAAAGTGCAAGAAATGCAAACTAGGCAGATCCTAAGAGTGTTTGGATGACCTCATTTAAGATTCCCAACAAAACACTCACTATCCTAAGGGAGAATTGCCTAAAATTATTACACACAAATGGAAGTAGGGTGACCTAGCGGAGGCTCCCAACTTACTTCTAATGAAAGGCCTTTTTGTTACAAAATTTGAAAGCAAAGCAAATTGCCAATTACAAAATTACATGGAAAAAATTACTCAATTGTGGTGGCTATTCTCTCTTTAGTGTTTCACTCAATTTGGAGTGCTTCTTAGTCCAATAGCTCTTAAGGTGGTTGGCCCCTTGCTTCTTGACTAAAATTCTTCAAGATATGGCATCAATCCTCCTTTCCAATTCCCTATATGGCAACTCACAAGCAAGGAAACAAAGAGACAAACAATAACCAAAGACCAAAAAAAATGAAATGAAAGCTAAACCAATAAAGTTTTAACAAGACAAATTTCCAAGGATTATTCAACAATTAAAGCAATGAAAAGCACAAAAAAGCAAGCTAGGACTCAAAGAGAAACCTATAATGGCTCTAGAGTAGAGTAGAAAAACTAAAAAAAAAAAAAAGACTCAAGAAACCTCTAGTTTTGGCACTTGTTTTCACAATAATTTTCCATTGAAATTTCAGAACTAGGATTGGTATAAAATAGGCACCAATTATAGAACAAATTTTGAGCCAAAACAACAAGCACACTTCCCTTTCACTTTTTTTTTCCTGGACACTGATTTTTCTGTCAACTTGTGTGATTTTCCTTTAATCCAAATCACTTGTTTCTTTTTTTATAATTTTTTTCCAGATGTCTAGAAAATTCAGTAAAAATTTCAGCTCAAAACACGTAGTGACCAATTCCCAGTAATTTACACAATTTCATATCTTCAAGCTGCCAGCACCAGTGATTTCAACCTAGAAATCAAAAGTAGTGTTTATCTTGCTTAAGGCTTGGATAGTTACAATTTGTGTTTGCTTATGCTCAATTATCTTGAATAACACAATTCAAGAGAGCTTAAGACTTATTTGATTCACAAATCCAGCCATAACTCAGCACCACAACTCAACTTCATCATAGGCATCATGTAGGAAACTTAGAAAACAAAAAAAAAGAGTTCAACAACAAGACTACTTCTAGGAATTGATTTAGAACATGTTATGAACTAAATAACATGCATGAATTAGACTCAAAATTCAAAAGATAGGCTAAGAATGACAAGAATACATGAACAAATGTATCTAGAATTCAATCAACAAAATAAAAATTCAACACAAACTTAGAAGATAATGTGACAATTACTATGACTAAACATGACTCTAAGACAAAATGGATTAAGTGATTTACACTTAGATTTTTGTGTTTTTTTTTCTAATCAATATTTTGGAAGAACATTTAGATCTAAGGTTCAGCACAAGAATATTATGAATGAAAAATGATAGAACCTAAAATCAACACAAAAACAAGATTCAAGAGTAGATCTACAAAATTTGAACCATAAAAATGCAAGAACAAGTGTAGATCTAAGATTTAATCGGTTTATTTTTTTTTGAATCTACTATAAACAACACCAAACCACAAGACAATGGAGGATATACATGGATAATAAGATGAAGAACAAGTAATGAAAGAGAATTCACCGAACAAGAAGATAGAGGAAGCAAAAGAACATCACCTAGATGAAGATGCTCTTGATACCACATGATGTAAACTCCATTGGAGCTTGTAGGCCTAGGATCTTCTTCATCAATGGATTCCTTTGTTTCTTGGAAGATGAATGCCAGTGGAATGGAGAATGAAGAGAGAGAGGAGACGCCACTTCAAGGAGAAGATGAGTCTAGAAGAAGTTCACCACCATAGGAGGTCATGGATAAGAGCTTGGAGGAAGAAGGAGATGAATGAAGGGAGAGGGAGAGAAGAACACGAAATTTTGTGGTCTAAAAGAGCTCTGAAATTTGAAGTTTAATATTCAAATGATCAAAGTTCAAAAAAATGCACACACATGACCTCTATTTATAGTCTAAGTGTCACACAAAATTGGAGGGAAATTTGAATTTCAATTCAAATTTCACTTGAATTTAAAATTGAATTTGTGGAGCCAAACTTTGGAGCCAAAATTTTACTAATTATGATTAGTGAATTTTAGTTATGGTTCAGCCCACTAATCCAAGATCAATTCCAAGATTCTCCACTAAGTGTGCTTAGGTGTCATGAGGCATGTAAAGCATGAAGGACATGCACAAAGTGTGACTATATGATGTGGCAATGGGGTGTAGTAAGAAAATGCTCACCTCCCCCTCTAAAATTTAATTGGATTGGGATTCTACCAATTCAATTAAATTTATTTCCCAACACACACATCAAATATTCACTTAGTGCATGTGAAATTACAAAACTACCCCTAATACAAAAAACTAGTCTAGGTGCCCTAAAATACAAGGGCTGAAAAATCTTATATTTCTAGGGTACCCTACCTACATTATGGAGCTCTAAATACAAGGACCAAATATAATGACATCTTAGTCTAATATGTACAAAGATAATTGGACCCAACCTTGGCCAATGGGCTCAGAAATCTACCCTGAGGTTCATGAGAACCATAGGGCCTTCTTCAGCAGCTCTAGCCCAATCCTCTTGGAGCCTCTTGCTCATGGCTCTCGTGACTGGTCCCTTCCTAGGGAGGATTGCATAAATTTATTTCATTTAATTTAAAGTTTTATTTAATATTTTATCATTGACTATTGTATTTCATTTATCTTGTATTGTCTTAGGAATATGAATATTTTTTAGACAAAAACATGGTAATGATAATGGAAAGTCTGAATTGCATCTATATCTAGAAAAAAGGAATCTTGATCCGAAGTTCTTTTATAAGTTGTATGTGTCGAGTTATTGGAGGAATCACCGAGGCTGTTATCGAAACCTATGTCAAATGGCTTGTGATACGTTGAGCATTCCAATCAGTTTAGTTTATTGTGAGTCTGCTTTTAGTCTTAGTTCTTGTGTGCTAACAAAGTATTGTTCTTCCACTCTTTTTAAACCAAAATTGGTTGCATGGCATAACATCCCAATTTTCCATGTGTGTGGTAGACATTGTTATTGCTTTTTTTGTGTGATTAGGTAATGTTTTTAGACTATTGAAATGGTAGAAAATTAGATATTACTAAAGGATACCTTAGCATGGTTAAGCTCTTAATTTTTAAGCTAAAGTCTAGAAAGAATAAGGAAAATTTAGAGAAAATTCTTTGGTTAAATAATGGTAAACTCATTAATGGCCTAGATGTAAATAATTGGATTTTGGTCTAGAAATAGAAATTAGAAGTTTGAAAGAAGAAATTAGTAATTAATGTAAGGTTAGAAATTAAGTGGGGATAATTAAGGTTGATTAATGGTGATCTAGATATCATGGAATTAGAAATTGGGTAATTAAGTCATAAGAGTTTAAAGTGGAGGGTATTTTTGTAAATCACCATACAATTAGTTTAAAGATAGAATTTTAGTTTAATTATTTGGTGACTAATTAAAGTGTCTAGTTATATGATGTGAAATAATTAAAATAAGTTAGAGTTGTAACACCCTGAAAAATTAAAACTTAGACTAACAAAGAAAATTCCATGTTGTGTCATTTGTGCATGCATGAATTTAATTTTAGTAGTTAAATATTTTGAATCATAGAATTTCATGCTATGTATGCATGTGTGTGTGTGTGTGCGTGTGCGTGTGCCTGCACACGCGCGTGTGTATGTGTGTGATTGGTTTAGTAAAGCTTGACAGAGAAATAAACATTGTTTGAGCTAGATTTCCATCTATGCAAGAATTGCATTGTGCATTGGGTAACAATGTAATTTTTCTCTGTGTCAGTGGACTCTATACAAGGTTCACTCTAAAGACACATATCCCAAGGGAGGTCAGCACACTAATCTAGGAAGTTAGCACACTAATATAGAAGATTAGGATAAGATTTACCAGTTTTAGCAAAAATAATTTTTACTTTACCATTTTTGCTTAAGTCTACTTTAGCCATTTCTGGTTAAAAATTCAAAAGGCAAAATACCCATATATGGCCGCATTTAGCACTTCCACCATGGCTATCAAATGGTCATTCATTTTGTCAATTTGATCTTATCAACATTAAGCCTAACCAAGTTTCATTTGGACCAAGCCTTAAAGCCTTATCTCTTCACTCCTCCAAAAATATCAAACTTGGAACCTTCATTCTCCATTGTTGTTCATGAGTTCTTCAAGGGAGGGAGAGGAGTCCATTTTCTTCTTCTTCTTCTTCTTCCAAGCTTCATACAATTGTCCTTGGGGCTTCTTCCCTCAAAGCTTTGATAAGAGACTCTTAATCTTCATTCTCTTCTTGTTTCCTTACCATTTTCGTGCAAAACTCTCAGTCTTGGTTCCAAATTTCTTTTTGTCATCCTTTGAAGCTTGGGAACATCTAGATCTAAGTTCTTGGTTGATCAAATCATTTTTGTGCAAGCTTTATCCAGGTAAGGGGGGTTTTCCACTTCTTGATCTTGTTATCTTTGGAAGCTAGTCTTCATTGCATGTTGTGTTGATGTTCAAAATTTCGTAGCTCCTTCCTTGGCTGGAACTGTATGATATGTTGTTTTACTTGAAGTTTTAAGGTTAAAACAGAGTTCTTTGGGTGTCAAAACTTAGGGTTAGCCTTAAATTTCACTTAAATCAGAGTTTTCTAGCAAAAGTTATGAACAAAACTAGTTTAAGGATATTTTGTAAGATTAAATCTATCATGAAATTAAAATGGTTGTTATGGTTGTATGGAATGTTTTTCTTAAATTTTTTACTTCAAAAAATATAGGGTACATGTAAAATTTATGAAAAATCAATTTCTGAAACACTTAGAAATGTGATGACATGTTTAAGAGTGAAACTTTGTGAAACAAGGCAGCAACTTGATACTAAATGTTAGATGACTTAATTTGGTCATTCTAAGACTAAAAATGGATTTAGAATGAACAAAAGCCTAGGAAAAGTGTCAGGGAGCTCTAAGAACCGTTGTTCGATCTACTGTGAACTTATAAGCTAAGACAAACAAAGTTACTAAACCCATGAGGACCAACTTGTATTATTCTCTAATTGGTTGTTTGATGTTGTATGTAATGTTTGTGGATTATATGATCAATGCTGGAATTAATTGCAAGTATTCTCTGATGGTTACTATTATGCCTCAAAATGTTATGGATAACGTTAACGTGATTGATGAGATATAAGGTGAATGTCAAGTTCAATGCTAAGATTGATTGTATGCATGTTTGATGACTATTATGCTTTAAGTGAATATATTGCATGCTAGTATGACTACTAAGATATGAATGAACGATGAAATTTATTATTGCTTATGAATGCCTAAGATCGAGAGAATGTGAACTCCGACACTTGTATATGTGGCGTCTGATTTATACTTTTACAATATATTGATATTCCCCTGTACATGCTTTGATCTAAGTCCAAGGGTGTCCAACCCTCGACAAATTGCTTGTTGTAAATTTTGGGATGTTTTAAATATAGCTATGTTGCCGAATTTTCAGTAGATTTGTGTGAAAAGTGATTTCTTTCACTTGAGGGTCCTATAATGATTCCTTGAGAGTAATACATAGGCTTGAGCCTTGTCCTTCTCTGCGTGTGTATGAATGTTTGTTTTGTGTGATGTACGTGACATGAGGGCTATGCATGCAATGTGACAAAAAGATGAAATAGGATTGAAGGAAGAGTAAGGAACCATTAGTTTTGTCCCATCTATGAGATGACATGTTTTATTATTAGGCTTCATCTGTGAGAGTGGTGTGGTTATGGTTAGATTTTGTCTATGAGATTGTGAGGTATATGATTATGGTCCATTTGTGAGATGGTGAGGTATGTGGTTATGTTTCATCTGTGAGATGGTGAGGTTTATGTTGAGAAATGGATGATTTACAGGGAACATTGGGGTATAGTGGGTGGAGAGGTTCGAAGAACCTGGGAAAATTAGTGAATGGTGACTACTTGACATTTGGTGCGCTCATTTGGCGAAAAGAACTCACATACCTTACTTTGCTACTCCTAACGGGCTCCGAGACTATACTTTTTGGAGTTAGGAGCTTGGGGATCAATATACATTGTACTCATATGTGGTGACCACTCCCAACTGTCATCCATGTGGTTTTGTAAGACCATTAATACCTAGGAGGCTTGGTGGCATTGTTGAGCCCTATTATGTGTCAAATGTGATAGTCAGTTGTTTCCAATATGATTATCAATGATGTCAAGTGTAGTATTTGACTGTGTTAAGAGTGATAGTCAGTGGTGTTAAGTACTATAGTCATTTATGTTAAGTGTGATAGTTATGCACTCTTAGGCATCGAGAGTGTGGTTTGCCTAGAAAAACCATATGCCATGGTTATGTAAGTTGTATGCTTTTTGTGTTGTTTGTGGCATTTGAGGAGCAGAGGACTCACACCTACAACCAATAACTTTCAAATACCAATGTCAGAGGTGACCATGATGATCGCATGCCTACGGAGATAGAGGAGTAAATATAGTTGTTGTGCTAGTTAGAGCCTTCATGAAAGGAGGATAAGGATGATCCTTCCGAGGATCCGTCTTAGATACAATTTGGTACCTTGGATCGGGCAAATGTCTGCTCTAAGACCTAGGTTTTCTTTTGGATGTATCTGTTCTAGAGTTGGGTGTACCTAGGTTCAGATAGTCATATTTGTTATAGATTTACATGTTACACTTACTTTTAGACATTTATGGGTTGTAATTACATTTTATATTTTTGTGACACAATACTATGGTACTTTTTATTATTATGTATGAAGACTACATTATTTCACCCTTGTATTTAATTATTCTCTTGCAAGGATCATATCTTTATGAAGGTCGTGATTATTGTAACTTGTTACGATTTTTTTAATTGTACTAACTTTCAATAAAAAGATGTTAATGTGATGTTATACGTTTTAATGGAATTTATTGACACATATTTTAAGAATAAAAAGAATTCACAAGTGTTTTCCAAGAAAAGTTTTGAACTAGAATCTAGGGTGTTACACATGATGTTGAAGAACTAGCAAATTTTTATAACTTATTATTACTGTTGGATCAAGTGGCCTCGGAATAATTAAGAAGGGGGGTTGAATTAATTATTAATGAACCTTTACTAATTAAAAATCTATCCTTCTTAATGTTACTAGATTCAATTAGGCTTTTACTATAATGTTAAGAAAGTAAAGAACAGAAATAGAAACTTAACCAAAAGTAAAAGTGATAATTAAAGTGCACATCAGAAATTAAAGAGTGTAGGGAAGAAGAAGACAAACACAAGAGTTTTATATTGGTTCGACAACAACCCGTGCCTACATCCAGTCCCCAAGCGACCTGCGGTCCCTTGAGATTTCTTTTCAACCTTGTAAAATCCTTTACAAGCAAAGATCCACAAGGGATGTACCCTCCCTTGTTCTCTTTGAACAACCAAGTGGATGTACCCTCCACTTAAACTGATCCACAAGAGATGTACCCTCTCTTGTTCTCAGTCACAACAACCCAAGTAGATGTACCCTCTATTTGTACCACAAAGGATGTACCCTCCAATGTGTTAAGACAAAGTTCTCAGGCAATTAGTCCTTTGAAACTTTGTGAAGGGGAAACAAAAGATATCTCAGGCGGTTAGTCCTTTGAAATCTTTTGATTAAGGGAAAGGGAAGAATCAAAAGAATTCTCAGACTGTGTCATTTTGAATTCTTTGAAAAGGGAGAAGGGAGACACAAAAGAATTCAGGCGGTTAGTCCTTCGTTCTTTTGGAAAAGGGAGAAGAGAAGATACAAAAAGAATTCAGGCGGTTAGTCCTTGGCAAATTCTTTTTGGCAAAGGGAGAAGAGAATGAAAAAGATGAATAACACACTTTTGTTTTTTGTAAAAGAACAAAGTTTGGAAACCAGAAAACTCAAAAAGCTTTTGGCAAAGGAAGAAGAAGAAGAAGTTCAAGAAGATGTTCAAAGAGATTCAAAGGTTGTAAAAGAATATCTAAAAGTTGTAATAATTGTTCTTCAAATTCAAGTCAAGGTCTTGCTTTTATAGACTCTTCATGTTTGGTCAAGAAAACCATTAGAAGAGTTATAACCTTTAGAAAAACCTGAAAACCATTGGAAGAGTTATATCTCTTGATTTTTATTCAAAACTTGTCACTGGTAATCGATTACCAAAAACATGTAATCGATTACCATATCTTTTAATCGATTACACCATTTTGAAATCAATTGGAACGTTGCAAATTTAGTTGAAAGCTTTTTGAAATCAAACTTTGTCACTGGTAATTGATTATAAGAAACTGGTAATCGATTACCAGAGAGTAAAAACTCTGGTAACTTAGAAAATTTTGAGAAAAACTCTTTTGAAAAACAAAATTGTGCTATGTTTGTTTTTTGAAAAAACTTTTCAATACTTCCCTTGTGAAGTCTTCTTGATTTCTTCTCTTGAATCTTGAATTCATCTTTTGTTGAATCTTGAAATCATTCTCTTGATTCTTGAAACTTGTTGACTTGAATCTTGATTCTGGAACTTGTTGACTCAATCTTGAAATCATTCTTTGGGCTTTTTTTCATCAGCTTTGTCATTATCAAAACTACTTGAATCAACTTGATTCATCATCATGAAGCTTGCTTCTACAATTACTATTTTGCTATTTTTTTTTACCACTTAACTATTCATTGTTAAATAGTTAACATTTCTTGTTTTATTGTAGATGAAGATAGAGTAGATGTTAAAAGAAATGTAATTGTTATAGATTTATCTATTCAAGACTCCAATGAAGTTTAATGTTGATGGACATAAACTCCAAGAGAGGAAGTTATGTTTTTCTACTGTTTTTTAGTAATTTGTAATGTTGTTTAAGACTTCAAAGTTCAAAGTTATAGACTTCGATGTTGCTTATTTCATGTCGTGTTCAAGAATATTGTAGACTATTTTGTGATCTTGAAATGCTTTTGTCATAGAATTATTTGTTGTCTTGTTGGACTTATAATGCTTGCCTTACATGTGTGATCATGAAATTATAGTGTGATAAAATTATTTGGCTTCTTGAACTTGTAATAGTTATTTTTTCTTAAAAAAATAATTTATTTAGAATTGGAGTTGCCAAAATAATGAAAATTTATGATCAAATGCAACCATTAATGTATTTTATTTTACTAGATTTTGTTTTTCATAAAAAAATTGAATTTATGATGATTTTTTTTTAAAAAAAAATATCTTCTTAAAATTTGGCTTAATTGCAAAATTTACCATGAAACATTCATTATTTTGCAAATTTTATCATCCAAGCTTTAGTTTTGCAAATTTTACCACCTAAGTTTTCAATTTTTGCACATTTCATCATCATTGATGAAAGATAGATGACTTTGACTTTTTACATTGGTTGTAATTATCACTGATGTAGAAAGGGACTTTTTACATCGGTTATAATCACAACTGATGTAGAAACTCACTTTTTTGCATTGATTATAATTACAACTGATGTACAAAAATCTAGAAACAAGATACAAATCATCTATGCGAACATATTCTTTCATTATTTCTTGTAAAGCTTTTTGTAAATCTTTGTATAAATACTAAGCTTTCAAAACACTTTGTATACCTTGAGAGAAAAGACTAAAAAGTGTTGAGTGATATATTCGTCAGTATGACAATCACAAATTACTCAGTGTGTAAACTTCCAAAAAATCTTGTTGATTTTTTAGAGCTAGCAGTGGCTTGGAAGGACAAAGAATATTAAGTTAGTGGCAGTGAAAAATACTTGTAACTTTGATAAGTTAGTGGAAATTTGGTGGGTTGCCAATAATTGGATGTAGTCTCGGGCTTGAGGCAAACCAGTACAATTCTCTGTGTGTTTCTCTTTATTGATTTAAATAAAAGATTTTGAATTTGTTTTTAGATCTTATATCTTGTTTTGTTTTAGAAAGAAAATTGTTTTTCTTGTCTTCTGATAAAGTTTTATCTCTAAGTGTTTTAGGTCTATCTACATTAGACGATAAATGTGTTTTCCTTCTTAGAAAAAGTTTAAAATTTCTAAAAACACAATTTGATCCCCTTCTTGTGTTGTTTGCTTCTATAGTTTGGTATCAAAGCTCAGCCTCTAAGGGTGGAGCACTTAACAGACTGTAGAGGAAAATATCTAGACGACAAATAACCAACGTCAATTCATCATTGAGGGAGCATCTCTCACAAGGCCACCAAGCTTTGATGGAGAAGACTGCCTCTACTAGAAGGACAAAATGGAGATGTACATCAAGTCCATCAAGTATAGAATCTGGCTTATCATCACTAATGCGATATTCCCAATCCCAAACCTAAAGCTTAATGGACAAATGACAATCTGCCAATTATGGAGCTTAACACAAAAGCTAGATATACTTTGACATGTGCCTTATCATAAAAATGTGTACAACAAGATCTGTAGACTGAGAACTGCTAAAGAGAACTAGGACTCATTGAGCATAAACTATAAAGACATTGAAGATGTCTGACAGAGGAAAGCCACAACTTTGACCAAACATTATGAAAGCTTTACCATGAAGGATAGAGAATCTATGGATGACATGTTTGGAAGACTTCAAGTTCTTCCAAAAAAATTAGAAGCTCTTGTGCAGACATATTCCCAGGCTTAGATAAACTTGGAGGTGTTGAACAACTTTCCCAAGGTATGGGAACCCAATACCACAACCATCCAAGAAGCAAGAGATCTAAAAAAATCTTGCATGCGATGAGTTGTTGGGCTCTTGAGAGTCCATGAAGTCCACCTTCAAAATAGGGAGCATACACAAAAGAAGAATTTTGTTCCCTTCAAATCTGAAGAGACGAAAAGAAGAGCTTGTCTAAAGCTCTAAAAGTGCAGATGTAGGAATCTGATGGATCCATAGATGATGAAGTGACCTTTATGTCTAGAAAGTTCAAAAAGATGATGGAGAAGAAAGGAAAGTTCCAACACTCCTTCAGACGCAAGGATTCAAGATTCGAAAAGAAGAACAAGGAGAAAAGCAATGAGATCATCTACTTTGAGTGTGGAAAGCTTGGACACATGAAGGTTGAATGTCCCTAGCTGAAAAAGAAGAGATATTCAAGGGACAAGAAAAAGAAAAGTCTAATGGTCACGTGGGATGACTCAGATAGTAAGAAAAGTAGCATTTTAGATGATTAACAAGCCAACATCTATCTCATGGCATATATAGAAGATAAGGTTGAAGTAAAAACCTACTCTAAATTTAATACTTCCTTTTGTGCTTCATTAGACAATGAAGAGGATATGCCCTATGATATTCTTCTTTAGAACTATCATATGATTTCCTTTTGGCGTAAAAAGTTTGAAGAAAAATTCAAAGCTTATACTTCTGAAAACACTGAATTAAGGAAATCAAATGAAGATCTGAAAAAAGAAAATCCAAACTTTAGAAGAGAGTCTGAGTCTGGCTAGTAAAACTAAAGAAACTTCCACTGTTGAGAAACTAAGGAAAGAAGTAGAATGCCATACTAAAGAATTTGGGAAGTTCTTGGAAAGTTCAAAGACTCTCACCACTCTTTTGAAATTCCATCAACATCCCCTTGACAAGTCTAGCCTGGGCTTTGAAAAGGGAACAACATTCTCTAAGTCACAGCCTATTTTGCACAAATTTGACTTCTATGGTAAGTCTGGACACTCCAAGTTCAAATGCATCTATAAGAAGAAACAAATGTGTAAGGGTACTAACCATGTTGGACCTAAAAAGATATGGGTACCAAAATCTCAAATAGTACTTGTTGCAAATAGCCTTGCTAGGAACAGGATGGGGTTTCAGCTGGTACCGAGATAGTGGATGGTCACAATACATGATGGGGGAAAGGTCTATGTTCCTAGACCTAAAGCCACATGAAGGAGGACCAGTTGCCTTTGGAGGCATAGGTAAGGGATAGATCTCTGGCATAGGTAAAATTGGTATTCCCTATCTAGCCTCCATAAACAATGTCTTATATGTTGAAGGTCTGAAATATAAATAGCTTAGCATAAGTTAATTTTGTGATAGTGGTGATATTGTTTCCTTCAAAAAAGATAAGTTTATAGTCAAGACAGAAGATGGCAAGTCTTTCCTTACTATCAGACAAAATAACAATCTATATAAGATTGATCTGTTAGATCTTAGTCAACATAATGTAACATGTCTATTATCTAGAGAAGATGAAAGATGGTTTTGGCATAAAAGACTCGGGCATGTCAATCTAAAACATATTTCAAAACTATCCAAATAGGATTTAGTTAAAGAACTATCCAAGATCTATTGGAAAACTCATCTTCTCTGTGAAGCATGTCAGCAAGGGAAACAAATCAAAACCTCTTTTAAATGTAAATATTTTGTCTCCACTACCAGACCGTTATAGTTGTTGCACATGGATCTATTTGGACCAACCAAAACATTGAGTCTGGGAGGAAAGAAGTATGGCTTTGTCATAGTTAATGAATATTTAAGATATACTTGGGTATACTTCCTTGCTCATAAGCACAAATTCAAGGTCTTTGAAATGTTATGAGAGAAGGCTTTTGTATCTCTTCTATCATAAGTGACCATGGAACTAAGTTTTAAAATGCTAAGCTCAGATCATTCTGTGAAAAGAATGGTATTTCTGCAACTTTTTTTCATTGAGAACACCTCATTTCCTAAGCATGCTATGTGAAAACTCACTTCCTAAGCACTTCTAGGCAAAAGCAATTAGTACAACATGCTATGTGTAAAACAAAATATTGATCAGACCATTGATCAAAAAAGACTCCCTATGAATTATGGAGAGGAAGAAAACCTAATATTTCATACTTTCATCAATTTGGATGTGAGTGTTTTATCTTGAACACTAAAGATCAACTTGCTAAGTTTTATTCCAAAGTGGATAAAAGGATTTTTCTTAACTTTTCTTATACATCTAAAGCATATAGAGTTTTTCATACTAGAACTTTAGTTGTAGAAGAATCAATCCATGTTAAATTCAATGATGGACTAACATGTGATAAGAAGTTATTAGATCTTGAGGATGATTTTGCATATATATATATATATATATATATATATATATATATATATAATCATTTTTAACTCATAAGGAAAGAAAGATTAAAAAGTCTGATGAAATTCTTCCTTAGACTAAAGGATCCTCAGATCAAAAACCATAGACGCAGGATTGGAAGTTTGTCTACCATCATCCACAAGATCAGATCATTGAAGATTATATTGAAGAAGTCAAGACCAAATCATCATTTCAAACTCACTCTTCATAAGATTAGAGAAATCCTTGCACAAAGTTTCATTAGTAGCTCCAAAGATAATATCATCAACATATATATGTACTATAATGAAGTCCTTGCCAACTTCTCTTCTGAAAAGAGTTATATTTATTTTTTTCCTTTCATAAAGCCATTTTCTAAAAGAAAACAACTCATTTTGTCATACCAAGCACGAGGTGCCTGTTTCAGACCATACATGGCCTTTTGAAGTTTGAAAACATGGTCTAGAAGTGTATGATCTTCAAAGCTAGGAGGTTGTCTGACATACGCTTCTTCTTCAATAAAGCCATTAAAAAAAGCATTTATGGAATCTATTTGAAAAAACTTTATGTTTTTATGAGCAGCAGAGGAAAGCATGATTCTTATAACTTCAAGTCTAGAAACAGGAGCAAGGGTTTCAGTGAAATCAATACCTTCTTAATGGTTATAGCCTTGAGCTACCAACCTAGCTTTGTTCTTTACCACCTTTCCTTGTCCATCCAGTTTATTTCTGAATACCCATCTTATTTCAATGATGATTTTGTTTTAAGGTTTGGGAACAAGAGTCCAAACATTGTTGTTGGTAAACTGGTGAAGCTCTTCTTCCATGGGAGAACTTAAGTTCTTTCTAGCGCTTCAGATCAAGCAAGACAATAAAGGTATCTACATCCACCAACAAAAATACACTAAGGAACTTCTGAAGAATTTTAAAATGGAAGATGCTAAGCCTATGAAAACTTTTATGCATGCTTCCAATCCTCTGAGCAAAGATGAATCAAGTAAACTAGTAGATCAAATGATCTATAAAGGTAGGATTGGCTCGTTTTTGTATCTGACCTCTAGTAGACATGATATTATATGACATCTAAAACGTTAAGATTCTAGGTTAGTAGGTTACTATGATACAGACTATGCAGGAGGCAAAGTAGAGAGGAAGAGCACAAGTGAAGGATATCACTATCTTGGACCTTTTCTGATATCTCGAGCAAGCAAGAAACAGAACTTCATTGCTCTATCTATAGCTGAAGCTGAATATGAGTCTGTTGTAAGCTGCTGCTCAAGTATTAGATGGAAGATTACTCTAGTATTGAAAGCATCATACCAGTATATTGTGACAACACTAGTGCAATCAACCTATCATAAAATCCCATACAGCATTCAAAGGCCAAGCAAAGAGATAAGATATCATTTCATTTGTGATTATGTGCCAAGAGGTGTTTTCAATATAAAGTTTGTAGACACAGATCATCAATGGGTTGATATCTTCACTAAGCCTTTGTTTGATCCTAGGTCGTCTCCCAACGAGCAATGGTCAACCAAACGTTCATAATAGATAGTAATAAAACAGTAATGAATTGGGGGGGTTGTTTGTTTTTGTAAATTAAACATCAAGAAAATTTGAATTAGAAAATAACAGAATTAAAACATGTTGTTTCCCCTTGATTCACAAGAAATTCTCTTATCCTAGGTGACGAGAATTTATCCTAAATCAGTTCAACCACTTAATCCAACCCTAAATTAAATTACTAAGTGAAAATTAACATAAGGTTTTCATTATGTGATTAAGCAACACATACACCTATTAATCATGAACGAAATTGATCATTAAGCATGAACATAAATTAAGCGTAGAGACAATTAATCAAGCACTAAGCATGCATGGATTAATAGCAACAAATACAAAGTAATTGGTGAAGAGGAAAACTGATCAGAATTCAATAGTAATAAAAAAAACCCCAAAGAGAGTTGTGTTTGATCCTCAAGAGAAAACAACGCTGGAGACTTAGCCTTCCATTAATCAGTAGAAAAAGAAATTGTAGATTGAAGCAGAAACGAAATTACAGAAAACGAATTTTATTCTATGTGAACAGTGCGCATGAACAGTAAAAACTGGAATTCTAAAATCCTAGAATTATTCTCCTCTTCGAAAACTCCCTAAAACTAAAACCTTGGTGCTGTTATATAGGTTCTCAGCCCCAAAGCTTACAAATCTGTTTTAAGTCCAAGCCCATAAACGAAATAAAATAAAATCTGGACAAGATAAGATAAGATTGGATGAAATAAAATCTGGACAAGATAAGATAAGATTGGATGAAATAAAATCTAGATAAGATAAGATTTGATAAAATAAAATTGTCTGCTCTCTTCAAGTTCAAGCCCAATTCCAGATTCAAGCCCAATTGCTTAAAATTCTCCTAAAATTAAATTAAAAACACAAAATTAGTCAAGTAGGCCCAAATGATAAAACTACATAATTAATTTGACAATTAAGGCTGTAGAAGCAAGCTTCATGATGATGAATCAAGTTGATTCAAGTAGTTTTGATGATAACAAAGATGATGACAAAAAGCCCAAGAAGAATGATTTCAAGATTGAGTCAACAAGTTTCAAGAATCAAGAGAATGATTTCAAGACTCAACAAAAGATGAATTCAAGATTCAAGAGAAGAAATCAAGAAGACTTCACAAGGGAAGTATTGAAAAGTTTTTTCAAAAAACAAACATAGCACAATTTTGTTTTTCAAAAGAGTTTTTCTCAAAATTTTCTAAGTTACCAGAGTTTTTACTCTCTGGTAATCGATTACCAATTTCCTGTAATCGATTACCAGTGGCAAAGTTTGATTTCAAAAAGTTTTCAACTGAATTTGCAACGTTCCAATTGATTTCAAAATGGTGTAATCGATTACAAGATATTGGTAATCGATTACCAATGTATCTGAACGTTGAAATTCAAAATTAATTGTGAAGAGTCATATCCTTTCATAAAAAGCTTTGTGTAATCGATTACATGGTTTTGGTAATCGATTACCAATGACAAGTTTTGAATAAAAATCAAGAGATATAACTCTTCCAATGGTTTTCAAGTTTTTCTAAAGGTTATAACTCTTCTAAATGGTTTTCTTGACCAAACTGATGGATCGAGTGGCCTCAGAATAATTAAGAAGGGGGGAGTTGAATGAATTATTCCTAAACCTTTACCAATTAAAAAAATTACTCTTTTAAGGCTTTTACTAAATTGTTAAGAGAATGAGGAGTAGAAGAGAAACTTAACAGAAAGTAAAAGCGGAAATTAAATGCACAGCAGAAAGTAAAAGAGTAGGGAAGAAGGAAACAAACACACAAGAGTTTTATACTGGTTTGGCAACAACCCGTGCCTACATCCAGTCCCCAAGCGACCTGGGGTCCTTTAGATTTCTTTCAACCTTGTAAAAATCCATTTACAAGCAAAGATCCACAAGGGATGTATCCTCCCTTGTTCTCTTTGAACCTAGTGGATGTACCCTCCACTAGAACTGATCCACAAGAGATGTACCCTCTCTTGTTCTCAGTCAAACCCAAGTAGATGTACCCTCTACTTGTACCACAAAGGTTGTACCCTCCAATGTGTTAAGACAAAGATCTCAGGCGGTTAAACCTTTGATACTTTGTGAATGGGGATACAAAAGAATTCTCAGGCGGATAGTCCTTTGAAAACTTTTGTATAAGGGAAAGGGAAGAATCAAAAGAATTCTCAGACTGTGTCGTTTTGAATTCTTTGACAAGGCAGAAGGGAGACACAAAAGAATTCAGGCAGTTAGTCCTTTGTTCTTTTGGAAAAGGGAGAAGAGAGACACAAAAAGCATTCAGGCGGTTAGTCCTTGGTGAATTCTTTTTGGCAAAGGGAGAAGAGAATGAAAAAGATTAATAGCACAAGTTTTCAAGGTTTGGAAAAACCAGAAAACTTTGGAAAGCTTTTGGCAAAAGGAAGAAGAAGAAGAAGTTCAAAGAGACTCAGAAATCAATGTGGAAAACTTGCTTGTGTAAAGAATGAATTGGAAAAGATTGATTGATAGAATGAATTAATTTAAAATGCAAAACAAAGCCTTTCTTTTATAGACTCTTCGTGTCTGGTCAAGAAGACCATTTAGAAGAGTTATAACTTTTAGAAAAACTTAAAACCAATTTGAAAAAGTCAAAACCTTTTTGAAGAGTTACATCTTTTGATTTATTTAGAAACAACCACTGGTAATCGATTACCAAATCAGTGTAATCGATTACACAAAGCTTTTAGTGAAAGGATGTGACTCTTCACATTTAAATTTGAATTTCAACGTTTAAAGGCACTGGTAATCAATTACCAAAACATTGTAATCGATTACAACTTTTTTGAAATCAATTGGAACATTGTAAATTCATTTGAAAACTTTTTCAAATCCATTTTGCTACTGGTAATCGATTACAACAATCTGGTAATCGATTACCAGAGTGTAAAAACTCTTTGGTAAACATGTTTTGAGAAAAATCCATGTGCTACTCGGTTTTTGAAAAAACTTTTTATACTTATCTTGATTAAGCCTTCTCTTGATTCTTGAGTCTTGAGTCTTGAATCTTGATCTTGATTTTTGAGATCTTGAACCTTGAATCTTCTTGATTCACTTGAGTTGTTCTTTGATTGATCTTTGATTCACTTGAGTTGTTCTTTGATTGATCTTTGAGCTTTTTGTCATCACCTTTGTCATCATCTTTTGTTATCATCATTGTTATCATCAAAACACCTTTGAATCATCTTTGATTCACCATGAAGCTTTGCTTCTACATAGACATGAAGAGTCTATAAAAGCAAGACCTTGACTTGCATTTGTACAACAATTATTACAACTTTTTCATATATTCTTTTACGACCTTTGAATCTCTTTGAACATCTTCTTGAACTTCTTCTTCTTCTTCCTTTGCCAAAAGCTTTCTAAAGTTTTCTGGTTTCCAAACCTTGTTCTTTCACAGAAAACAAAAGTGTGCTTTATCTTTTCATTCTTTTCTCCCTTTGCCAAAAAGAATTCGCCAAGGACTAACCGCCTGAATTCTTTTTGTGTCTCTCTTCTCCCTTTTCCAAAAGAACGAAGGACTAACTGTCTGAATTCTTTTGTGTCTCTCTTCTCCCTTTGCCAAAAAGAATTCGCCAAGGACTAACCGTCTAAATTCTTTTTGTGTCTCTCTTCACCCTTTTCCAAAAGAACAAAGGACTAACCGCCTGAATTCTTTTGTGTCTCCCTTCTCCCTTTTCCAAGAATTCAAAATGACACAGTGTGAGAATTCTTTTGATATTTCCCTTTCCCATAAACAAAAGATTTCAAAGGACTAACCACTTGAGATATCTTTTGTTTCCTCTTCACAAAGTTTCAAAGGACTAACCGCCTGAGAACTTTGTCTTAACACATTGAAGGGTACATCCTTTGTGGTACAAGTAGAGGGTACATCTACTTGGGTTGTTGTGACTGAGAACAAGAGAGGGTACATCTCTTGTAGATCAGTTCAAGTGGAGGGTACATCCACTTGGTTGTTCAAAGAGAACAAGGGAGGGTACATCCTTTGTGGATCTTTGCTTGTAAAGGATTTTACAAGGTTGAAAAGAAATCTCAAGGACCACAGGACGCTTGGGGACTGGATGTAAGCACGAGTTGTTGCCGAACCAGTATAAAACTCTTGTGTTTGTTTTCTTCTTCCCTACACTCTTTATTTTCCGCTGTGCACTTTAATTATCATTTTTACTTTAGATTAAGTTTCTATTTCTGCTCTTTACTTTCTTAACATTATAGTAAAAGTCTAATTGAATCTAGTAACATTAAGAAGGATAGATTTTTAATTAGTAAATGTTCATTAATAATTAATTCAACTCCCCCTTCTTAATTATTCTGAGGCCACTTGATCCAACAAAGGCTAATCAGTAATTAAAATGGTGACAAAAAGGGTTAAGAAATAGGACAAAATAATGACACATCACTTCTGTATAATGGAACATTTAAATATGACTAGTTTATTAGATTAATGACACATTCTTTCTGACGGTAGCATCGTCTTTCTCTCTTATCATTAACTTGTTGGGACTAATGATTGTTGAAGTGTACAAATGAAATAGGAAACATGTTCACAAAGACAAAAATGTTTCAGTTTTTATTGAGAAACATGCTCCGTAATTTTTGTCATGATTGAAAAACTATTTTCAAAATATATTTAATTATATATGAGTCCTTACATTAATCTCTCTCTCCTCTTGTTGTTAGTTTTTTTTTTACAATAATATTCTTGTAATTTTGTGAGTTGATCATCACCTTCTAGGAAGGGATGATGATGTACATTTTATTATGAGATAATACGATACATAAGTCCATCTGGGAAGGGGATGAAATTATTATAGATACCTCCATCTAGGATGCGGAAGTGATTCTAGATACCTTCGTCTATGATGGAGAAGGCAGTGGGATGTCATTGCATGGAATATGAGCTCATAGACCCTTTGAAGAATCTGAGATCGACATTGGTTCTTGGAACCAAAGAATTGTGATTCTGGGAATCACTAAGTTGTGCTTGTTATATTTATTTGGATGCGTTGAGATGTTGTTATTTATTTAAATATTTTATTTATTCAAAATTTCATGAATTGTGATTGTTTAATATGATTTTTATTGGTGTGTAAATATATACACATATAAACTTATTTTAAATTCATTGCAGATTTCATGGTTGATTTTTTGGATTACCTCGTCAGCTGAGAACAACATTATTTGCAAACTTTTGTCAATTATTTTATTCTATGGGATTATCATCTCATTATAAGTGTTGTTTTCAGAACACCAAGAAGAAGTTGTTGAGTTTGAGGAGACTTCAAGATATAGTTTACTTAGTTACATTAATTTTAGCTTAGTTAGTACTTCAAAATAAGACGTTGAATGCGATCACTTTCATTATATTTTTAGTATTCATTTAGTTTAGATGCCCATATTTTGAGGATAATATTTTTACTTATGTAAAAACTTATTTATTTGACTTTATTTATTATACATGAGGTATTTTCCTATTATTATAATTGTGAGATTTTATATTCTTTTAGTACGGGTTGTTATTTTAATGGAGGGCATTACAGACAAGCTAGTACTAAATCCTAAGGTAGATTGCTTCAAGGGCAAAGAGTAGCTGATTGAAGTTAATGAAGATGCACCCCCTAGACACTATGTCAAAGCTTGACCAGGCAGACTCTTCAAGCACGAAGTAGTTGCACTGCATCAAAAGAGGGAGCTTTCAAGCAAGGATTGGCAAGCTCTATAAAGGTATTATAGACTAGGAGCTCACTGCTCTAGTCTGAAACCTGAAGAGAAGCCACCGTCGGAAGAAGTTCATCACAAGACAGAGCGTTGCTATCAGACTACCAATAGAAGCAAGATTTTGCTACTGTGTCTGAGCGTAGTTTCTCCTTTATTGTTGAGCTTCCAAACTCCATGTTCACTTTCATTCATCAAGTCCAACCCATTATAGAAAAAGTGAATTCTGATGATGAGGAACCTGTTGTTGCTGCTAAAGATTTGGCCATGGAATTCTATGATGGCCCTCCTCCATCCTTGGAATATGTACATTTTCTTGAGAAAAGACTACTTTGAACTAGGGAGGCGCTTGTTAGAGCTCTTCATGATAGGGCTCATGCTAAAAGAGAAGCCAAAAGATGGAAAATGCTTAGGGAATTCTTATTTTAGAAGTTTTCTAAAACACCAATGGACAGTTCCTCTGATGATGAATCTAGAGATGATTTCTTTCACAAGATTGAAAACGAAGAAGAAGCTGCCAAACAAAAGAGGGAGAAGTAAAAAGAAAAAGAATGCAGTCTTAGTAGAAAATGCACAAACTCAGGGGGGGCATCATGAAAGGGAAATTTTCTAAAAATCTTTAAACTCTTATTCTTTTTCTATTCATCTACTCTATATGTGATATGCTTTTTCGATGAATAAAATGAGTTTTCTAATTAGAGGACTTCGTCCCAAAGTCTTATGATGCATTATGTTTTTTACATTTCTTATATTGCATCTGATAAGACTGACATTGCACTTAACTATCATCATATATAGCATATTTTTGTCTTTAACTTTTACATCTGTGTTTGTTTGACATCATAAAAAAAGAGGAGATTGTTAATTCAAAAGACATTTATGTCTTAAAGACAAATCAAAACTCCTAATTATTTAGATTAGATGCAAATAAATATAAATGATAAAAATTGTGTATGATATGCTATTAGATCATGATCTATATTGGTTCGTCTGTATTTTCAGACAATGCTTTCATAAGACAATCTAGTATAGCATTTAGGTAGTGCATTTAAGACCTTCACTTAATTCTTTGTGTCTAAGATTCATTAATGTAGAAAACATTCTCATAGGATCTGTCAAATTCTTATGAAGAATAAATGAAGTCCACAATCTGGAAGATATTGATCCTTATCAAAAGGTGCGCTTTGTTGTTGCAAACCTACTATGATGAAAAAAAATGACTTCCCTGCTGGAGTACAACACGCTAGCCTATTAGCATGGACTTTGCATGAAGAAGGAACATGTATATAGAGAGTGAAGAATCCAACTGTTATAAGACAACAAATACTTGAAGATGAAGGTTATATATAGAAGAAGCTTTGAAGAAACAAGACACAAATCATCTACACGATCATATTCTTTCATTCTCTCTTGTAAAGATTTCTTTAAAACTTTGTATAGATACTAAGCTCTCAAAACACTTTGTATACCTTGCAAGAAAAGATTAAAAGTGTTGAGTGATGTATCCATCTGTAAGACTATCACAAATTTAGTAAGTGTGCAAACTTCCAACAAATCTTGTTGATTTGCTTAGAGCCAGCAGTGGCTAGGTAGGACAAAGAATATCGTGTTAAAGTCAATCTTGGGGTAGAACTTGCATCTATAAGTGCAAGAAGCAGCAGTGAAAAGTACTTGTAACTTTGATAAGTTAGTGGAAACTTGGTGGGTTGCCAAGAACTAGACGTGGTCTCGGGTTTGAGACAAACCAATATATTTCTTTGTGTGCTTCTCTTTATTGCTTTAACTGAAAAAAGGTCTAAATTTGTTTTTAGATCTTATATATTCTTTTGTTTTACAAAGAAATTTTTTTTCTCATTGACTGATAAAGTTTGATCTCTAAGCATTTTTATGTCTATCTACATCAAGCGATAAATGAGTTTTTAGTCTTAGAAAAAGTTTTAAATTTCTAAAAACATAATTCACCCCTCCTTCTCGTGTTATTTCCTTCTGCATTAAGGGACTAAAAACTTAGTTAACCCATAAAATTTTTCCCCAAGGAATGGTGACAAGTCATGATGATTTTTCTTCTTTTTTCTATTTTGGGATTTTGTCAAGTGTGTTTTTTTTGTCACTGACTTCTTATGTATTTTCTGGTACATTTGAAAGAAAAAAAAAACAAAACAAAAAACAAGAAAGGACTAACGAATGTAGGCCAAATCAAAACCTAGAGCCGTAAGAATATTATTTGGAGGGAAAGGCCTCTCCATGGCTCCCTCATCATTGTGTGAACTCCAGCCTGCAAAGGTATCTGCCACCTTGTTAGCAACTAGTGAAATATGAATAATGGAGCAGTCCCAATCCCCCTCCATGATGTCCATAATTTGACGAAGAATATCTGGATGACGATGAAGACATAAGCTTCTCTCACAAACAACATTGAAGCTTGTGGCTGAAAAAGGTGATGGAGCTCACAAACCAAGAGGGGGGTGAATTGGTTTCTAAATCAAACCAAACTTTTTAAAATCAGAGTTAAGAAAAAACTTCTTTTCCACAGATCATATCACAAACTTTTGATAAACCAATATTTAATCAATCATCCTTTACACAAAATCCTTTGCTAAAGTTCTTTCTTCAAAAAATATTTTCTTTAGCATTCAGTAAATTAATCAAGACCATAATGAGAAAGAAAGACAAGACCAAGAGAAGAAGTATACCAATTTTTATACTGGTTCACTCTCTATCTCTAAAGAAGCTAATACAATTATCTAATCCATCCCGAATTAGATTTTCATTATGCATATAGAATTCTTACAAGCAATCTCAATTCCTACCCCAGAAAAGGAGACTAAGGTACCCAACCCTAGGGTCCTCTATGAATAAGAGCCTAAGAAAAACCTACCCTTAGCACAAACTAGAAAAACCTATTCTGGCATGCCTTCAGAAATTCATGCATATACTGACAATGTGTAAACCACACGAAAAGTAGAGTCAAAGAAAGACACAACCTGATCAATCATATGCAAGATCCTTGCTTGAATGAATGAGTACCTTCTTCAACTCAAGAGAAATACACAACACAGTTTTCACAATATGATCTTCATAATCAAAGATTAGAAGTTGAGTCACACTATATCTAAGCACTTTTTCTTCTCTTTTTATCACTTACTTAAGCTCATACAAATTTCACACTTATTTTTTTTTCACACTGAAGTGAGAACACAATGTGGCTATTTATAGAGAAAACAGTTATAACCGTTTGTAATCGATTGAATATACAATGTAATCAATTATTTCAAAGAAGTAATCAATTATATTATCATTTCAATCAATTAAAGTATTCTTCCCAAAATTTGGAAAACTTTTAAGAACAATGTAATCATTTAGATTCTTGATGTAATCGATTAAAGTGTTCTTGATCACTTCAGAAACACTTTTAAGAGAGAAGCAAATGATTATATCACCTAGTAATTGATTAAAGTAGAGACTCCTGAAAAATCAATCATTGTCTCAAAAAGAACTGTATAATCAATTATGATTACCTTGTAATCGATTAAACCGATACGAAAAACTTATCTGCAAGCTATAAACACTTGTGTAATCGATTACGATCAACCTGTAATTGATTAAAACAAAGACTTTTAAACACTAAAGAAAATTTCTAACTATAGAAACTTTTTTCTTATGCCTACATGATGATGCATGATGCACATATGAAATGATAGAGACTAAGATGCAACACACAATACAACAATCAATACAAATTCCACTCAAGAGAGTTGGGCATGTAAAAGACAAAGCTTCTTCAAACATCAAGGCTAAGTCTTTATGTTGCTCCCCCTATCTCTAACAGTGGTAATATCACTATTGTCAGTCTCACAAATTAAGTTTCTCAAGCCTTATCCCAAGCATATATGAGACCATGATTTACTGCCAGTAGTTCAACCATAATATGATCTTCAAGTCCCATGCAAGTGGAGAAACCAAACTACAATCTGCCAACACCATCCCGGATAACCCCTCTAATCCCCATGAAGCCCGTGCTAGGAATAAAGCTCATGCCCACATTTAGTTTAGAGAAAGTAGGTAGGGCAAGGTCCAAGCTTAACTAGGGGTTTGCTGAACACCAATATTCACCAATTCGGTGTACGTGATTTTGATCCTGCAAAAAACAAAGTTAATGTGCCAGTGATCAATAGAAAAATAACATTATTTGCCAACATCAAGCCCACCACAAGACTGAGATAATAAGGAACAAGTCCTTATAGGAAAGAATGGCATGAAACCATGACTTATGATTCGTACTTATGAAGATTCAGCTTACTGGGATACCACTCCAAATCCAGAGTTCTCTTGAATGTGGGTAGTTACAGAGCACATGGAAAACATCTTCAATAGGGGTTGAACTTCTCATACAAGCACTCGAATCCTCCAAGTGACATTGAAGTCATTTAGTGTTTGTTGGGAGGGTAGAATTTAGAATATGCCAGATGAGGAAGATCATTTTCTTCAAAATAGCTAGCTTCTAGAGTTTTTTCCAAATGGGATCAAGGTAATGGAGATCTTCTCTCAACAACCAAAGATAGGCCGAAGCTATTGTATAGCACCCCCAAGGCGTGGCCCTTCCAAGTAAAGAAGTCGATATCAATGGGGTTAACTAATACATGAACAAGATGGATGCTCTAAGTTAACTCACTAGGCATCTAGGTAAGCAAGCACCTAAGGCCCCATGAGCAACATTCCTAAAGGTCATTTAGCTTCAATAGGGTATCAACAAAATGGATGTAAGGCCCAGAAGGGGCTAACAAGCCCGACCCCATCCAATCTGAGTAGAAGAAAGAGGATGAGCCTTCCCCTAAATTGATAGTAAATCCCTCACAAAGATGGCCCACATATTTGATAATATTGTTCCAAAATTGAGAAGGTCCCCTTGCCGAATTTACGGTGAGTATAGAATTGGCACCCGAGTATTTCTGTTATAAAACTCGAACCCAAGGTTCTTCAACATCATGAATAATTTTCCAAATCAACTTACCCAAGAGTGATATGTTTGTTGTCTTGGTATCTCTGAAGCCCAATCCATTATAATATTTTGGATTTGTGAGGACTTTCAAAGGTACAATGTTCCAACCCTTGCTATCTCCATTCTTAGACCAAAAGAAACGATGACAAATTTGGTCCTCTAGATGTAGGCAGATAGATTAGAGAATCCAATAAGCTTGCATAGTATAAATTGGGTTGGAGGCAATGATATACTTGGCTAGATACATTTTGCCCACTTTATTCAATAGCTTACTCTTCCAAGAACCCACCTTTGCTTGGACTTTATCCACCACATGGTGAAAATCATTAGCAACAACTCTACTTGCAGGATCTTTGTGCCACATGTACTTACCAATCGAATTGGCACAACTAATCCCTAGGATGTGTTTAATATTGTCACCAATAGTTGTATACACCCTTGGGGACTTTATGAATCTAAATTTCTGAAGATTGAATTTTAAATTTGAAGCTACACAAAAATCAAAAAGGGTTTTCTCAACTAACCTGGCTCGATCCTCATCTCCCCGACAAAAAAGGAGAATATCATCGGCAAATAACAAATAAGATAGGGGAGGGGCCCCTCTGGATAGGGAAATAGAGTTCTACTGGTTCGTCTGCACTAGCTCATGAGTTTTTAAAGCTAGCTTCTCAATACAAAGAACAAAGGGGTATGGGGAAAGCATATCACCTTGGCAAAGTCCTCTTGCTGAAGAAAAACTATCTAGTTTAGAACCACTCCAAAGGACACGGAGATTTGTGCCAATAACTCTCCACATAATTAGTTGAATTACCTTAGGAGGGAAACCAAAGTCCTTTAGAGTCTCTTGGAGGAAGTCTCATCAAACCCTGTCATAAGCTTTCTCCATGTCAACTTTAATGTTGAGGATCTCGGTTTAGCTTTACACTCACATATATAGTGAATGACCTCTTTGTTGGATCAGGCGGGAATCTAGAAAGGGGGCTTGAATAGATTTTTTCAAAATCTTTCCCAAATCATTCTTAATACAGATTAAAACATCCCCTTCAAATCCATTAAAGTTTCTTCAAAGGATCATTATAAACCAGAAACTTCAATTATTATAAAATGTGTAAAATAGAATCTTGTATGATGGCCCTTGAGATCAATTCCAATGCCAAAATTAATTCAAGACTTAGAGTTAAGAGAAAAAAGAATCATACAAGAGTTTATACTTGCTCAGTTCAATCAGGACCTACATCCAGTTGTTCTAAGTCCTCTTAGAACTTCCTCTATATAGAGAAAACAAGTACAAATACTATGCACACACAATTCTCTAATAGAACTCTAATCTTTCTCATGAACCCTACAATAGAAAGACTCAGAATTGAAACTCTATCAATTCTTTGACCCTCTTGGTAACCCTAACCAAGAAACCCAATCTAAAAGAATGAAATATAAGGATTGAATACACTTGAAATGTGTAGATGTTCACTATCTTCAAGTTTTCTTCACAAGATGGTCAATTCATGATGGTAGAATGAATGATTATTTGATCAACTTCAATCTTCAAACTAAATCTAGTGCAATCATTTTACAGGACTCTCTTGAAATGTTTTTCTTCAAGACTAATCGCATCAATAATCATTTTCAAAGGTTACATAGGGGTATATATAAGTTTTGACAATTAAAACATATCTAATTGATTATAAAATTAGGTAATCAATTAATTCGTCAAAATCTCTGTTGGATCAAGTGGCCTTGGAATAATTAAGAAGGGGGGTTGAATTAATTATTAATGTACTTTGACTAATTAAAACTTATCCTTCTTAATGTTACTAGATTTAATTAGGTTTTTACTACCAAGTTAAGAAAGTAAAGAACAGTAATTGAAACTTAACCAAAAGTAAAAGCGATAATTAAAAGTGCACAGTGGAAATTAAAAGTGTAAGGAAGAAGAAGACAAACACAAGAATTTTATACTAGTTCGGCAACAACCGTGCCTACATCCAATCTCCAAGCAACTTGCGGTCCTTGAGATTTCTTTCAACCTTGTAAAAACCTTTACAAGCAAAGATCCACAAGGGATGTACCCTCCCTTGTTCTCTTTGAACAACCAAGTGGATGTACCCTCCACTTGAACTGATCCACAAGAGATGTACCCTCTCTTGTTCTCAGTTGCAACAACCCGAGTAGATGTACCCTCTACTTGTACCACAAAGGATGTATCCTCCAATGTGTTAAGACAAAGAATTCTCAGGCGGTTAGTCCTTTGAATCTTTGTAAAGGGGAAAACAAAAGATATCTCAGGCGGTTAGTCCTTTGAAATCTTTTGTTTAAGGGAAAGAGAAGAATCAAAAGAATTCTCAGACTGTGTCCTTTTGAATTCTCTTGAAAAGGGAGGAGGGAGACACAAAAGAATTCAGGTGGTTAGTCCTTTGTTCTTTTGGAAAAGGGAGAAGAGAGACACAAAAAGAATTCAGGCGATTAGTCCTTGTTGAATTCTTTTTGGCAAAGGGAGAAGAGAATGAAAAGATATAGCACACTTTTGTTTTCTGTAGAAGAACAAGGTTTGGAAAACAGAAAACTTAGAAAGCTTTTTGGAAAAGGAAGAAGAATAGGAAAGGTTTCAAGATTTCTCAAAAGATGTTCAAGAAGTTATTCAAAAGTTATATCAAGTACATAAAATGCAAGTCAAGGTCTTGCTTTTATAGACTCTTCATGTCTGGTCAAGAAAACCATTGGAAGAGTTATAACCTTGAGAAAACCATTGGAAGAGTTACATCTCTTGACTTTTTATTCAAAACTTGTCACTGGTAATTGATTATCATAAACATGTAATCGATTATACAAAGCATTTTATGAAAAGATGTGACTCTTCACAATTGAATTTGAATTTCAACGTTCAGATACACTGGTAATCGATTACCAATATATTGTAATTGATTACACCATTTAGAAAACATTTGGAACGTTGCAAATTCAGTTAAAACTTTTTGAAATCAAAATCTATCACTGGTAATCGATTACCAGAGAGTAAATACTCTGGTAACTTAGAAAAATTTGAGAAAACTTTTCTTGTAAAACAAAACTATGCTATGTTTGGTTTTTGAAAAATCTTTTTTCAATACTTCCCTTGTGAAGTCTTGACTTGTTGCTTCTTGGTTTCTTCTCTTGAATCTTGAATTCATCTTCTCTTGAATCTTGATTCTTCTTGATGTCTTCTCTTTAATCTTGATCTTGAACTTGTTAACTCAATCTTGACATCATTCTTTTGGGCTTTTTGTCATCATCAAAACTTCTTGAATCATACTTGATTCATCATCATGAAGCTTACTTCTACAATCTCCTTTATTCTACATTTCCAAAAACTGGATAATTGATTATCAGAAAGGGGTAATCGATTAATTCATTTCAGTATGAGTATCTCTATTTCTTTTGTATTGTCTAAATAATCGATTATCATGTGTAGTAATCGATTATAGAATCACACAAAGAGCTTTTCTTTGTTTCTAGGTGTTGGGTAATCACTTATCAAATGAAGTAATCAATTATCCTAAGCTACAAATCCTTCCTTCTTCTAAAACAAGCTTGGGCTCTCGATTACCAAAGTAGGCAATCGATTAATTCAATGCTTCTAGCCAAATTTCAAGTAGAAGTAAGTTCTTAGGAAACTTAGAGAACTAGAATACTTCATATTTGATCAACATTAATCATGAAAAAGACTTATACTATATCACACGCATGCCTAGTCCAAAACATTCAATGCAAATGCCTTATCTATTAAACATGTTAGGCATTGCAAAATTATCAAACCAAAACTAAAACTAAATGTTTTTATTTATTTTATTTCAAGAACATGTTCTTCATCCCTCTCTCACTCTCACCCACTTTTCTCTCTCTAGCAAGCCCGCACGTTGCAAAGGCACACTTTTTACATATCTAAATTTTCTAAAACAAGTGGGGTAGTAACATTGATCAATTACTGAACCAGATCATAAATATCTATGCCGAGAAAATAGGAGAACTCTTAAAACCTGCTAGAATTTCACAAAGAATAAAATAAAAGAAAACAATTATGATTTTGCTTGGATTTTGAGAAAAATTAAAGGAGAAATCAACATGGAACAAAATTCATGTTGCAAAAAAATGTTTTTTTTTCGTTTTGTTTTTTAATTTTTTTGAGGACTATAGTCAGCGCTTTTGGTTCCCCAATGACACATTTTCATTGGTAGTGATGGAGAGCCAAACTGTCATGCCAATGCACCTAATTGAGGACATTCCCCATCCGTTCGACGACTCAAATTCACATTTTCTAGAATCATATCTCTCTTAAACAACATATGAATGCTCGTCGAGGCTTGTCGGAGTTTGGATCAAAAGTGTGCATCAACACCGACGTTGTACTAGTTGTTGAATTCGACAATGGTGAATAAGGTGAAGACAACACCGAGACTCAAAGTGGCGCTTGGGGTGGAGGAATGGGAAGAGTGGATGGTGCGTACGTGTCAATAAGTGAAAATAAATAAAATTTCTATTTTATAATTTTACATGTGGCATCCACTAATTCACCACCTCAAACGGGTCATCACTTAACAAAGCTCCCAAACAGTGGGGATGAATACTTTAAGGACAAAGAACGGCCAAACAAAAGTTGGAGGACTAAAAACCAAAACCTCCAATACAATTGGGGGACTAAAAACATATTTTAGCCTTATTTTATCTTTCAATTTATCTTTGTTTCATTGACAATAAATACATGGTGTTGGTTTGAAGTGTTCCTCACTAACCCATCTCATTCCCAACATAACACAATCACATCCAACATGGTAGCCATTATGAAGAGATGGAGAGAAGAATCCGCAAAAAGCCTTATGTTAATCTCTGTGTCCAACAAAGCAAACCTCTTAAAAGTTTTGCTCCAATGGAGTTAGAGTGCAAAAGCATTGGGGTGCCATCAATGAGAATAATGAAGAGGGAGATGGACTTGAAATAATTGAATAGCGAGAGGGTCATGCACTAGGAGTTGGACCTGAATATAATGCCTTTGGAGAATGACTCACAAGTTCATCGTTGTCATCGCAACGAGGAGTAGAGGGAGTTCGTGCTCGCTGAGCTTCACACCACATCTCTGACGTGCAGATTAAAAAATTGAATCAATGATCGACTCTGTCAAGGTGATGGGTCACTGGGTTAAAAGGATTGGCATTTAATGGAAGAACTTAAGATCATTTTTACCTAAGGAATTAAGGATTAGAATACTAAGAGTTATAAGGTTGGTTTAAAAGGAGAAGGAAGGGAGGGAAAGGTCGTGGGTTTGATTCCCTCTATTAACAAAAAACTAACAATTAACAACTAACATTAGTCACTATAAATAAATAAATTAAAATACCACTTTTGATCAATGAGCGATATTAACATTGAATCTCAAGTTGGATTTTGTTCTTTATTTAAGAGAGACTTTAACCCTAACAACCTTCGCTATTTGATTTCCATACCATTGTATTGTGTTTTTATCTAAAAACCGATGTTTTGAAAACCAAACCGTTCAGTTCAACTAGTCCAACCAAAAACTGCCCTAGTCACCGATCCGGACACTCTTAAAAAGTAGGATATTTTAGAATTGGTAATCGGCCCAAAATCAGAGTTGAACCGGCATAGAGAATCAGTATCGAACTGGTATTCTTAATTTTTTTAATTTTTTATTTAATATGTTTTTTAAAGATAAATAAAAATACATAATTTGAATATTTAAAATATGTATCAATTATTTTGTTTGCTATTATTAATTTTTATCAATAAAACATATAATTTAATCATTTATACTAATTTATAATTCTTTAGGTCCTAATATTTTACAAGTCTAAATTTTGTATTACTTAAAATATTATGTAATATTAAAAAATATAAAAACATCTCAACCATGATTGAACCATTGAACCTTGAATTTGTACCTTCACCGGTCCGATTTTAAAAACCTTGCTAAAAACCCAAAAACACTTCAAGTTTATAGCTTTGTTTTGTTTTATCCTTGTTGTTGAATGCTAAGTTCATGTTCTTATTATGTTCTTATTGTTTCATTTCTTAGTTTAGATGGTAAAAAATTACAAAATTTTCCAAGTATTAAACTAGTCTCCGCGGGAACGATACTCTGACTTATCGAATACGACTTGACAACTTGATACATTTGCCAATGAGTCAACAAGCAACAACATCAATTCCAATAAAACCACCTTCAGCATGGTTCCTTGAACCTATTGGGGCAAGAAAGAAAAGAAACCATAAGAACAAATGCAACAATACTACTACTTTTTCTCCAACTGATGCCTATTCTGTTCTTTTTTCCTTCAACATTCACAATGGCAGATAAGGTAGAGCTTAATCCATCTACAATCAGTTTTCAGGTAACTTTCAATATTCCCAAGTGTAATATAATGTATATGTATATAATCTATGTAACTTGCAATATAATGTACAGGTCTTAAAAGACAACCTCTTCTGTTCATCTAATAAGGAAGCAAATTCACTAGTATTCAACAAAATCCTAAGCATTACAAAAATATCTTCCAGATAGTCTACATGTAGCGATTACATCGGCCTGGAAAAAACTTCAAAACAATTGCTTCAGCAGAAGTCACTACAAGAGATAGCCCATCTTCCTCAACTTTGTCAAGTGATGCAACTTACTATATTTGCACTTGCACATCATCCTAGTCTGTTGAGAAAATACTGACCTAAATTCGAATGTACAGTTATCTCATTTTGCCTTAAGGCTCTGGATGATTTCCAATACCATCAGACAGAGAAGGAGATGATGCATCATTATTTTTGCTTGGCAATGGTGTATTCCTTCGTGATTGGCGTTTTGTGCGCACAGTCACACTTTCAGTTTCCAAGTCTATACTGAGTCTATCTTCCTCGTCATCATCGTCATCCATGCTGTCCTTAAAAACTGGGTGAACATAGGCATTCTGAAGATAACCTTTCAAGTTCAGGTTAGGTTCTGTTGCCCGTTCTAATGTATCTTTCATCATTGCTTCCTGCATAAACAGTTTGGAAAGGCAACATCAAAATTCCATGAAAAAGGAAACTTGTATACCAAGTCCAAATTGATTTACATGATACTTAGCATTGTGCTCAAATCTATTCTTTAGATTCAGATTAAACTAAAGGGATGATACATGAAGTACAGCTAATTCACCATATAACATGCACAACATTTTAATGTATCTAAACCTTTGTCATGACACCATACATAGTAAATTGGCAAGAGTACATGTTATAGAACAAAACTGATATATTGACGGTTTCAATTATATCTAACTAATAAACAGCCAAAAACAGAAACTGGGACTCTACCATCAATGCAAACTGTTCAAAGAATTACTAATCACAAAAGACAAATTGACATACCTGTAAGGGAAATTTAACAAATGCAGATTCAAAACGGCCTTTGCAGTACCTATGGAACCATATGGTTAGTATTGGGAGCACAATGAGAAAAGGAGTTGATGAAGCAGCTTTCTTGGTGGTGAGGAGTCCCATCAAAACTATCTGTGAGACAATCAGTGCCATCACGATACGGAAATGGACATCAGGCCAGAATGCTGCACCACTCTCATACTCCTGATTATATACGTTAATGATCTGCATTTGGAAAACAATTAGAAGGTACAGGGTCTTCATCTCATGTATAAACCACTACGGTGCTAATGTATAATAGGGATTAATGTATAAGCCATTATGGTGTTAACTGTGTTGTGTGCATTTTTTAATGAATGATTAATGGCACCAGAATCGTAAACGTGCATATATAAATTTAACATCTCTGTACCTGATGACGGAACACAAGATAGGCCAGGCCAAAGAAAACTGTTATGAAAGGAAGAACAGCAGGTGTCACTGCAGCATATACTAGACCCAACAAAAAGTACAATTGTATACGAGGTTCTCCAGTGTTGAAACCAATACTCCCAGGATCCATGGCCTCTTCCCTGTCCTTTTCAGTTTTCACCAAGAAGAAATTCTTCAAGTGATAAACAATTAGCGGTTTCAACATCAAAACCTCTGCAGCTATACTGGCCCATCCATCAACCATTATATAAGTAATGAAAAAACTTGCTTTTAAAGGAATAGCAGTGCCAATTGTTACAGGATATCTGCCAAAAGTATTACAAGAGTGCTTAATTTTATCAGCATTGCATAAATTAAAGACAAATTCTTGATCAATAATGTTAAAAATATTGTTGATTAAAAGGAATATTTCATAGTAGAGTATAAGACCATTATTTTTTAATAGTAGAAGTGAATCCAGAATTAATGACATTTTCACGTGACATAATATGTTGAGAACTAGCACATGGTTACTAAATTGCACCCAAAACACAGGTCACAGGAAATATAATAATGCCAATTTACAAAGTAAATAATTACAAAGAAGAAAAAACCAAGTTCTCTATGTTGAATGACTTACTGGTCGGCTGGTTGGTGAATGAAAGAGCTCAGCTGTTGAAATGCTGTTCCAGTAAGTATGTTCCCAAGGAATATATTCACAAAATTGAAAAGATAATATCTAGAAGCTGATCTTCTCTCCAGAGAAGATATAGATCCAAAGCCTTCAAATTTAGACATGATCATCAATATTGTTGGCAAGAAGATGAGGAATAGCTTCAACACAATACCGGGCAGAAAACCTTGAATGAAGGACTTAATGAAAGGGCTGCAGAATGAAATATGTTTGAATGAGTATCTCCAGTGATGCAAATGAAATTATATCTTGAGAGTTCCAATCATGAGATCAGGCTTACATGTCAACAAGTGGCTTCAGCCATGGTGCTGCTTTCTGGATTCCATCAAGACTTGCCAGAGTTTGAACAAATGCAATGGGGATCATAAAAAAGAAAGTGAGAAAAAAGAATGTCACTGCTATGATTAACCTCCTGACAGTGAGGGAAACATATGGAATTGGCAAGTTTCGCCAATATACATCTCGTGGCTCTGGAGCCCATTCGGTCAACCAAAGTGTTGGATTTCTGGTTTGCTGAGTTTGTGCACAAACAGCAGCAGCCCATCTTGTTTTAAATGAAACAAATGCAGCGGGCATGATGGCCTTGGGATCATTTGTGACATTTTCCCTCTCCTCAACAATCTGCAAAATCACCTCTGACCATCAAGATAATTCTTAAAGAAAGAAAACAAAAGCAATGAAATCACAATATGGCTATTTACAAAGGACCTATTATGCTGATATTGGCCCAAGTGAAATTGAATTAACCAGGTTCCTTCATCATTTGTTGTAGTCCAAACTTGATTAGGACAAGTTCTAGCGAGCATTCAGAAAAGTTTTTGTTTCAATCTAAATGATAGATAAAGAAAAGCTGCTACATGAGAAATTAACTTCTTGATGATAGCAGAATAACACTCATGCACATGCGATAAAGTAAAGAAACTAGCACTCTAGAAGGATGTTTGGGAAATCCTAGCCTTAAATGAAGTATGCAAAATTCAAGTCAGATTCCCATGTAAGAATAATTTTCTTAAGTTTGTCATTATATTAATATTAGCATGAAAAATTATATTTTAAGAAATTAATAGCATGTGTGATGTGATAAAATTTCTGCAAGAAAACAAAATATATGAATATGACACTTACTTCTTTTGACAACTTGTCAATTTCAGTGATGTGATGATCAATAGCATCCACTTTCTTTCCCCAAAGACCAAGGAAACCAGTCTGGTAAAAACATACAATAGGGAAAGCGCAAGTAAAACCTAGATTGTTATGATAAATTTCGGAGGGAATATCAACTTATATTTAAATACCTTTATTTCAGGTCTTTTTGAAGTTCTTTCAAGCTTATTTTGATAGTAGACAAGCCAATTTTTAAACTTCTTCTTCTTTTCAACCAACTTAGCAAGTTTGTTGGCATCATAAACAACCTGCATAAACGTTAAATAAATAGACTGATACAAACTACTTCTACCATAAAAAATAAAAAATACAACGATAATTCTGAAAGTTTTCAAAATTTGTATGCAAAAAAAAACTATGATCCGTCTTAAGAACAACACTATACTGTTTATGTCAATAATTACAAAAATACCACCTTGTTTACACTTTGTTGCTTTCACTATTTCCCATATAATTGAAAATATAAAACAAAGTGGAAAGTGATTTTTTGTAATTACTAGTGAAAACAAGAAATGAAAAAAAAAACATTTTCTAAAACCAAACATGCCAATTTTCATTTAACATCTAATTAATAAAGTATATGTATACTCAATTCAAAGTGTAAACTTGAATTCAATTAACATGGTGAAATGCAGTAACAAAGCGACTTCAGGTCATAAGATGTCGAAACCTTGTAGGACAGGGTGAAACTTAGGAAATAGAACCATTTAATGCATAATATCAAAATCAGTAAGATAATAAATGAATGTACCGTTTGAGAAGTGTAAGTGAAAACAGGAGGAACCTACCTGGTGAGTCAGATAGTGATCTGGATGATTGACTAGAAAGAAGTGCTCAACAAGTTCACTCACAGATTCATCAGGGTCTGGTGGAATATTTCTAACAAGCACCTGAGTGTAATATATTTTTGTAAGTAAAAACATGTATGATGCTAATCACTAGTGTATGACAATTCAATCCAATTGCAGCAAATTTCTTGAATTTGTCTAAGTATAAAGATGCACAAGAATCGGATTGCTCTGTTGTAATAAAAGAAAATGCAAAAAACTGTTAAATATGCAACTGAAATCTACCAAGTATAATACCACCTCCAACATATAAAATCATCAAATCAGAATTCATTGCTTCTTTGTAAAGATGAACAAGTTATAGTTAAATAATTTCCTTAAAAATGAAGGATGAAAAAACCATTTTACCGTAAATTGATCAGGACGACGCTTTTCTGCTGCAAGAAAGCCAAGTCTCATTGTTGCAACCTTCCCATACTCCTTTAGCAAAACATAGCAAGTCCAAAAGGTAAACGCATAAGCCATTACTATGTGTCCCCAAAACCTGAAGAAATTCACAAAATTTAGTAGATAAATTAGATCATCAGATAGTAAGATATTCACCCCAATAGTGACTCAAACAATGTTAACAAGTGAGATGATGCAAAGAAAATACAATCACTAATAGCCAAATAGATTTTGGTGAATTAAGTGATGTTGTCTGAGACCTAAAATTAAAGATTCTAATGTGAAGAAAAGGTAATTTAGATATAACAGAAGCCACATAGAAGATGCAAAGCAATTAAGATAAGCTTAAGGTAGCTCTTAGTTAGACACAAAACCTAAAGCGACATAAATATACCATACTAGCCAAAGTATTCATCTGGCACTGAGACGATTCAGGTTTGAAATGACTATACTAGAACAAATAATGATGGAGTAGCAGAATTGCAACATCACAGAATGGAGAATTTGAAACCTTTCAGATCCTCTATGGACATTTGAAACCGAGAGTTTATCAATGTTGCTGGAAGTTATGTTTTTTATCTGGGATCCTTCTAGACCAGTACTTGTCCAATTGACAGGAACCAGAACAATCCAAGCCAGGAATGCAATAGGAATAAAGATTTTAAGCCTGCACAATAAGAACACAAAACATTAGAACTCTATTATGATTTGCTGAAGTTCCATTCACTCAATGCTTCATACATACCCTATCAAGTAAATCCGCAGGTAAACAACAGAATCCAATCCAGCATGGTCAATAAGCTCAGGTTCTGGCATTCTAAGTGCTTCTGGCATCCAATTCAAAAAGCTAAGATATGCTCTCCAGTCTAAATTGATGAACTTGCTCACAAGCGCTCTTCCATGAACTGGATCTGTTCTTAAACCCTTCAAATACCATTTTGGAAAGTATACTCGATCGTTCCAAGGCTGAAGCCTCAAAATAGCAAATGCCACAAAGAAAAGCAATGCAGTGGAAATGTTTATGGCAGCAGCAACTCCAATATCCGACAGCGTTGTCATTTCTTTCTGCAGAAAGAATCCACGCCTTCCTGAGTTGTAAGCAACGAGTTAGATTCATACAAAACAATTTTGAACCAAACTCCCAGTGAAACATTGAACTGCCAGAAGGTCATGCTCTTCGAATAAGATTTTTTGTCTTATTCTAGAATTCCATTAAATGAGTAAACAAACACAAGCAATTATCTACATCTACATAATCTACAAGCAACACTTGAAACAAGATTTTTTCTTCTTTTTTTTCGTATTATTTACTAAAAACTGATGAGCATTAAATTAATTTTTTATAATTGCAAAATATTATATCCTTCTCTCTTCCAACCTATTAGTAAAGAAACAGCATCAGATTATGGCCCCCACAGAGCTAACAACAAACACAATAATCAATAAGAAACTTCTGGTTCTAACATCTTGTATCCATAACTTAAACTTCCCTATTCAATATTGAAGTAGTACTTAACTCATACGATACAGAACAAACAATCCTGAACGATCAATTAGAAACCAAAAGAAAACAAACTAATCATTATCAAAGTCAAAGTCTTATCTTTTAATCACCTTCACTCAGCAGAAATAATAACAACAATTAACAAGGACAATCAATTTCATGATGAGAAAACAACGTAATAAGATTCAGTTACTCACAAACACAATTCCGAGGTTCCAGAGTTGAAGATGCAACGTAGGATGGATGAAAGGGTGTTTTGTTCGAGTTTGTGTAGGAGTTGGGATATCTTGGAAACCAAACAAAGAACCTTTTTTGGTAGTACAAGTGCAACACACGCCACTCTCACCTGCTTGAGTTCAGAAAGAGGAATCCGTCACGTTGACATCCACCACCTTCACGATTTACAGTCACACACAGAGTAAAACATAAAAGAAAACAAAAGGCACTGGCGCTGAGTGATACTGGAACAGTAGTGTCTCTATTGTTTTCTTTTTCTTAACTTCGGACAATTGCAGTCACTTAGTTTTATAACGGCGTGTCGGGTGAAGTACACAAAATAAAATATCACAAGATTAGACAAAACATGTACACTTGCATGCCAGAGAATAGAGATGCAATGCAAGCAAGCAAGCATCAACAATTCTAACCATTTTTTCACTATTTTTTTCTTCCTGTTTATCTAATAATAATATACTTATCTGGTTTTAATTATATGAAAAAAGAACACATTTTTTTATCATAAAATATAAAAAAAATCAACTAATTTTATCTTATTTAATATTATTATTATTAAAATATTAAGGGCTAATTTTAGTGATTCTTTTTTATCATTATACCAAGTTTCAACAAAAAAAATAAGTTAAAAAATAAATAATTATTTTTAATAAAAATTGATGTAATTAAATATTAATTAACTAATTTTCTTAACTAGAGTGTAATATTTTTTCTTATATTTATATTTGAGAAGGAAAAAAAAAGTAATATGTTTCTTTTTCTACCTCTCAATTGTTGAGAGAAAAAAAAAAAGGTGAACATGAATTGTTCTTATGAATTTGTGCACGTGAATGACAGTAATGGGTGGACGATAGATGTGTGTCAAAAATAGATATAAGTAAACAATTATGAGATTGTGACGTTGATATTAAAAAATTGACATTCAAAATAACAATATAATAAATATTGAAAATTAATGTAAGATTAGGGATGAGGTGGGCTAAAGGAAAACGAGTTACCGAAGCGCGTATCCCTATCCGTGTGGATAATGCGTTGGATGGTAGAAATGGGCCACGTATAGAAAACCCCATTCCTTTTACTCACCAGTCACCACCGAACAATTTCATAAATCAAATCAATATGAAAATGATTTTTGTTTTGAATTTGATTTTCTAATACGAATATCACAAACCACATTGATTGGGTAGTATTTAATTATCAGTATATTATTTCACGCAGTATAGATAGCATATCATAGTATCGTATTAATTATTTATTTTCATTCCGAAATATTATTAAATAATTTATTTATTTTTAATTGATAAATATATTTAAATTTCAATATATTTTAAATCCCTACAAATATAGCTCTATCCAGCTTTAATCTTTTTGGAATTTTTAAATCCATCATTTTTAATTCTTCTCATAGTTTTTAAAATTACATCGGACCCATTAGTTTAACTAATTGGACTAAAAATTAGCCCAATGAGTGAAACTGAATTTGAAAATTTGATTTTGAATTAGTTCAGAAAACCAGTTTGAACCTGTACCTTTTTAAAAATATTTTTAAATTTTTGTCCTTTCATTTTTTAAACTAATATAAAATATTCAAAGAAAAAGAAAAAAAAACACAATAATAAAGATTATAAATAACTATAAATTACAGTAAAAAATAAAATGATATAGATTGTTTATATTGATTGTTAATTTTTTTCTAGGAGATAAACAGTTAACTACAGAAAACATATTTCTCAAAATAGAGAAGAAAATAGTGTTGGATCAAACGACTAAAGTTGTAGTATATCCTATCTCAATAGTCTAATGATCAACAAACTTTTTTTATTTCTGAAATATCTTGTGTGATGTAAATATGTAAATATAAACATTTATCCGTTCTATATTTTATTAATATACTTTTGTATAAATTTTATTTCATTATAATGTATTATTTATTATTCATGATTAATATATTAAATTTAAAATTTATATTAATTGAGTTGGCACCATTTGAGAAATATTAAGTAAGGTTATGAAAGACACATAGAGAAAAGTCAATTCTCACCATGTTCTTGAATTTGATCACTAGTGCAGGAAACAATTAAGTGATTAACCTAAGAGAGGAGTGACCAACAAGAAATTTCACGGCCAAGTTGTATCAAATGTGATGTGGTGTGATTGTGATCAATTTCAAAAGGTGCACATGCCTTGTTTGCATGTCTTTGGTGTCTATAAGCATGCTCACCATGGTTACATTGACTATATACATCCAGTTTACACATTAGAATGCGTCTCAAATGTGTACAAAGGATTGTTTGACAAATTATGCAACAAAATGTATTGCAACACATACATGTGAAGAATGTGTCCAGCCTATATACGCTCCGAAATAGATATAAGGGAATCGAGCTAATCAAAAAGATGTTTCATGTGTTGCAACCCAAATCATTCCAGAAACAAATACCCTTGTTGTATTGGAAATGCAAGCTCAAGCCTACAATGTTAATTTTAATCTTATGTTGAATTATTTGTAATTTTTATACTTAGTCAAAAGAACATTACTTTTAATAATATGTTGTATTTTTTTAAATGTATTATATTTTATCTTTATTTAATCTCTATTTCAGTTTAATTAATGTTCTGGGTTAAATACAAAAAATATAGAATTAAAAAAACAAAAAGGAAGAAGTAAATGACACATTGAAAAACCAATCTAGAAAGAAACAAATAAAATCTATATAAAACTATATAAAAGAATATGTTGTCAAAAAGTTCAAAATAAACATTCTATGTTGTTGACGTGTCACTTAAACAGGGGTAATTTAGATTGTTCACCATCTTTCTCTTTCTCTTTACTCACTCCTTCGGCTTTTTCTTTCTCCTTCGGCCACAACATTTATTTCTTTTGTCTTTTTCTCCTCATTTTAAAAATGGAAGAAGCAAAAGCTTCTAGACTGCAAAAAAAAAAAAAAAAATAGAAAGAGATGCTTCTTTCTCCTCCTTTTTTGCATCTTCTTCCTAACATTCTTCTTCACCTTTCCCTTTTCACTCTTTGATCCTCTTCCACTATTTTCTTTTGCATTTTTTTATTGAGCATGGACATAGTTTTCATAGAAAAAAATGAAAAACCAACAACCATCCTTCTCTTGTGGTTGTAGCGCGACCCCAATCTGTCCTTCTTTCTCAAAATCGCCTTCAACAATGAATAAGTTGACGGATCAAACACTGTTGTTGCCACTCAGCAGCAGCTTCTTTCACCACCATCTCCATTGAGTAGTGACATCTTTCATCATTGTTCTGTTGAATAGTGAGTTCTTTCACCACCACATCGATATCATTGATAAGTTTGTTTTCTCTTTCAATAGGCGGGTGAAAAGTTCAAAATGGACATCCTATATGATTGACACGTCACTTAAACATAGACAAAATGAAAATTTTAAAAAAATTATTATTAAATGTAAAAACTAAAAAGAATAAGAGAATATTAGTAGAAATACATGAGACAACACGTATCGCGTACGCGTCACAAGTATTATGTTAGGAAAAGTAGAAAGGGAGATGTTTATTTTTTTGAAGTAAAGGATAGAATCCAACTCTTGTTATTCACCTAAAAGTAATTTGAAAAATAAAAAAGCAAATATTTTTTTATACTTTTTAGAGCGAACCCGAGCGACATGTGCGTATGGCCAGATAACCGACTAGTAAAAAATTAAAATAGAGGGTTGAGAACATATTTCCTTCAAAAAAAAAAAGAAAAAGAAATTGAAAAATAGTGGTCAGAGAAAGGAGGGAAGTGAAGTGGAAGACGCAGAATCGAAGAGAAACAAAGGTTTTGTTTTGTGTTGTTGAGTTGAAACGAAAGACAAATTAAGAATGTTTTGTGTTGTTGAGTTGAAACAAAGGCTTGTTATCTTTGGCAAGGGAGAATGGAAGAACATTTCAACACATGCTCTTAAGATAAGAACCATGTCTCAAGTTGCTAGTCATGCCCAAAAATATTTCTTCACACAAAGGGAAAGGGAAAGAGAAAGAGCATCTATGGCATGACCTTGTATTGAGTTTTTAATGTTAACTTTGATATATAGAAATTATAATGTAAAGTTTCAGGTTACAATTTTTCATGTTTTCATGTATTATGTTAATATTTGGTATTAAGTAAAAGCTTCAGCTGTCATTTAATCAATTTGCCAGATTTCCTTTGTATCTAGTTACTGAGTTATCAATAAAATTTCTCGATTGCTTTGAAGGGAATCTCATTCATGACCTCCCATTTTGATGTTTGCATATTTCATTATGAAAATTTTGTTCAATGCAGATTAACAATGTAGGGATTGAGGGAGTTGCAATTGAATAATCCATTATCTTATTTTGAAGTTTTATCCTCCTTGCTTTTCCCATTTACCTATAACATTGAATGTGGAGGTTTTGCTCAGCATGGATGACACAGTGGCGCTGACTGTTAGAGGAGATGATGGTGGTTTGTGCGACGACAATTTGCTCGCATTGTTTATTCGTGATGGAAGCTTACCCAAGAGGGAGTACGAGGGGGGCATCGTGAAACTCTTTGTTTTTCTTTAATTTTGAATATACAGGATTGCAAATCCAGTCGCATTTGCAATTTTAGCAGAATGTGTTCATATCTCAGAATGCTCTGTTTTTGTTATATTTGGTGTTAAAGATGTGTGGCATCAAGTTAAACATCTGCTTTCAAATTTCATACAATATTTTGCTGAAAGATTTGTGTTAAATGTTATAATTTCCTTCATTTGTAAGTATGTCTATTTTTGGTTTGGTCACATTATTGCATCTTCCATCTTGCTTGAGTATGAGTAATTATTTTTAATTGCATATCACAAATAACAATCTAATGTGTGCTACCTTGATTTCAAATTAGTTTTTATTAGAGATTTACTTTTGCAATTTCGCATTTATTTTGTGTCAGTTATGCAACCAATTTATCAGGTCAGCAAGTGAAGTAGTCCTAGTCTTTAGTTAATCAACAAAGTTGTTTCATTAATTTGCAGATCTTATCCTAAAAGATAAGATATTTGTACATGACTTAGCTAAACAACGAATTGGATTATGATTGTAATTTCACCAAAGTAATTTTGTATCTTTCATGCATGAAATGGTCCATTACTTTGTCATAATCGTGAATTGTTGCTCAGGTCCCTTGGCTGCAAACATCTTTGTGGCTACAAGCAAGAGCAAGGATGCATGCATCAATAATTCAGGACTAATGAGTCTGAGTTGTTCCCACATAGAGGCATTTTCAACAGAATATTATCAGGTTCTGATTCTCTCTAAACCTCTGAATAATTTCTTTCTCTTCCTGCATTTTCAGTAATAAAATTTGTTCAATGCAGGGATTGGTAGAGGAGGGTTTACAACAACTCACTACAGTCATCATGAATCATGGGGTAAGTATCTAGGTCGTGTTCTGAAATGTAGTCAATACATGTGGAAATTTGCTATAGAGATTCCATGAGATTTTGTTGTTATTATTTATATTTATTTACTGTTAATGTAATTAGTTTATCTGCAGAATATTCTGTCTGCAACAAATCTACACATAATATTTGTTTAGGAATAGTTATCCGGTAAGTAGCATAAATTAAGGAAATTTTCCTGAAAACTTCGTGAATATGTATGTGCTCAATACAATAATGAAAGGCAAGATTTGCATCGCAATTTCTTCTATATGGTACCAGAGCTCAATGTGATAGGTTTGCATTTGCTATCATGACTAAAGAAAGAAAGAAAGAAAGAAAGTTGCTGCTGAAGAAGTGATGTCAAGGAAGACAATCTCACTCTATGACATCACTGCGAATGACAACCCAGGAAGTCTCTTAATGCAAGTTCAATTGAAAGGAAAGAACTTCGATGAGTGGGCTTGTTCTCTTAGATCTGCTTTGAAGAACTTGTGGGAGGAATTGGGGAACCATGTGCAGATTCCTGCATTCACGTGTGGAGGGTGCACCTGCAACTTAGCATCCAAGCTAGAAAAGAAACTTGAAGAAGAGAAAATTCATCAATTTCTCATGGGGCTTGATAAGACTGTTTATGGGACTGTCAGATCAAATATGCTTGCTCAGGATCCTTTGCCTAGTCTGAATAAAATTTATTCAACCTTGGATCAATAAGAACGTGTGAAGAGTGCCACTCGGGGAAAGGAGGTGCGCATTGAGATAATGAGTTTTGCTGTGAAATCTTGCAGCAAAACCGATGGGAAGGACCAAAATTTAATCTGCAAAAATTGTAATATTTCTGGGCATGATTCTGGAAACTGTTTTCAACTAATTGGTTACCCAGAGTGATGGGGAGAGCGACCTCATGGTCGCGGCAAGGCTGAAAAAGGAAGGACATATGGTGCCAGAGGATGTGGTGCTGTAAGTAAAGCAAATGCAGCCCAAGCCTCTACATCAGAACCAAAACCAAACATTGTGATAACAGATGCTGATAAATCTGCTGTAAGTGGACTCGATGCGGAGCAGTGGCAAACATTGGTGAATCTCTTAAACGATGTCAAAATAGGACTTGTAGAAAAGTTGACTGGTAAGCGTAATTTGGAACAGTGGATCATAGAAACAGGTGCTTCTCGACATATAATAGGAAAGATAGAATGCTTGACTGATGTGACAACTATCCTGGATTATCCAGTAGGACTTCTGGATGAAAAGCAAATGTCTGCTACTAGGGAAGGAACAATGATGCTGAGTGATACATTGAAACTAAGCAATTGTTAAGTCAAAAAATATTTGTCTTAAAGACGAATCAAGACTCTTAATTATTTTGATTAGATGCAAATAAATACCAATGATAAAAATTGTGTCTGATATGCTATCAAATCATGATTTGTACTTGTAAGTCTGATGTTTCAGACGATACATTCATAAGACAATCTGATATAACATTTAATATTGCATTTAAGACCTTCATTTAATACTGTGTCTAAGTGTCTTTCATGCATAAAACATTCTCCTAGGATCTGTCAAAAATCCTATGAAGAACAAATGAAGTCCATACTCTGGAAGATGTTGATTCTCATCAATAGACGTGCTTTGTTGTTCCAAACCTGCTATGAAGAAAGAAGTAACTTCCCTGCTGAAGTACAAGGCATGCTAACCTATCAGCAACAAATCTACACATAGTATTTGTTTAGGAATAGTTATCGGGTAAGTAACATAAATTAAGGAAATTTTCCTGAAAATTTTGTGTATATGTATGTGCTAGGTACAGTAATGAAAGGAAAGATTTGCATTGCAATTTCTTCTTTAGTTTCAGTGTCCAACAGGGTCCTAAGTGTGCTACTATTCTAGACCATTTGAAATTCTATTGATAAAAAACCTTACAAGAGAATAGTAAAGTTTTCACAGTTGTGATTGGAGGTATTTGCATGCCTCCACTCTCTTTCCCTTTTCATATCTATTTTTTGGGTATGGAAAGAGCTAGGTGTGAACTTTCATAATGACCATGGTCCTCTATAATGCACTGAAATTGGATTATTAAAACTTTATGTTGAGATCTCATGTCGACTATAGATATAACAAAAGTAGAATTTATAGTAGAACTTCAATTGTGTTCATCCAGTGACTTTGGATCCATTTTTTCTACATTACTACCGGGAACAATGGCCAAGTTAGAACCTCCAGAAGGATGCAGCTTCCTTGATGGTCTTGAGGTTCATGTTGCATTTGGAAGTGTGTGGAAGCAGTCATTGTCTGGATTAAGTGGAGGCTAGCAATCACTGCTTGCAATTTCTCTGATTCTGGCACTGCTTCTGCTCATACCTGCTCCACTATACTTCCTTGACGAGGTATGTTTTACGTTAGCTTCTTTGTAAGTTTTTTTAGAATCGGTTATCTTATTGTGACAGTAATTAGAAGAGACTGCATTGAATTTGTGACAGTGAAATATGGAAATCATCTAAGTTTTAAAAACTTTATGATCTGAGTTGTAGATGCATCATGCATGACACTTAACGTAGCCCCAACAATAGTAGGGCTTTACAGAATCAGTAACGAGGATCAAAGAGTAGCAGATAGAAGAAAATTGCTCTTGAAAGGTTCATTTACATTTAAATTTATCAAAGAGTAGCACATTTTCATCTTTAAGTGGAGACAGCTGGAAAATCAATGGAATTTGAACATCATTCAAGGGAGGAAGTGTAATTTACCCTATTCCTTATCATTGCAATTAAAGGATTGTTCTGTGTATCCTTATACAAAATAGTAGTTTTTTTTTTTTCCTGAGATAAGTCCTGAATAAAATATGTAAAAGTGAAAAAAGTGAAACCGGATGATGGACTGGTTGGTAATTACCTTCTATTTTAAGGATTGATAGGTTGTTAGACATAGTTGATAAATTTATGCTTATTTGATAGGATTGATGGATTAAACATTCTCGATAAATAAATAGGCATTGTCTTATTTCACTACCATTTTACAGTGGGTACTGTCTTTTATACATTTCAAGCAATGATTGTGGTTGGGTCAAATGTTAATTGTTAATTCTTGCAGGTTGATGCAGCTCTTGATTTGAGCCACACACAAAACATAGGGAGAATGACAAAGGCTCACTTCCCACACTCAGAGGTAGAGGATGATTGTTGATATTGTCGTGTGATTTCTTCCAATCTTATCTTCCCAATACTAAAAAAATAATAGACACTAACCTCTTATTGCAGGTTATCAAGAATATTAAAAGAAAAACAGAAATGTCATTGTTCTAGTTTTACTTTGGTTTGTCAATATACGTGATAATTTATTTACAATAAAATATTATAGTGTCTTTTAATCCATGTAGTTGAAACTAACAAGTAGGGGAAAAACTTGTTTGCCGTATAGTTCTCTTTTTGGCTTTGCTATTGTTAAATTCATTTTCTCTGATGTTATTTTCAAAGTTCTTGCTAGTGACAGTTCAGCATCCAATAAGTTGAATGACCTCATTTCTTTTGGTTCTTTTGTTCTGCAGTTTATTGTGGTTTCCTTGAAGGAAGGCATGTTCAATAACACCAATGTTCTTTTCCGGACAAAATTTGTGGATGTGTTTGCTTCATCGATCTGTTACAAGTCTTACACTTATGTTCATCTTCAGGGCAAGTAGAAATGTTGGTAATGCCTGTAATTTAAAAGCTTATGTAATTTGAACATCAGTGTAGGGTGCATATGTGATAGTATTGTTTCCATAAAGTAATCTAGAAGTTATAATATAGTGCTAATGTAACTAATGATATTAACACTAACGAGGATGGGGTAACATGGGTGTGTGTTTGCTGAATCTGGATGATCTGGTTTGATCTGGATGAATCTGAATAGAGACCGTGGAGGAATCAAGAATGACTGAATGAGTCGTCAGAATTTTACTTTGGTATTAATTGTTACCACCAAACCTTTCTCAGCATTTCTCTCAAAGCCTTTTGAGACCATACCCGCTTCAGTAAACCACCCATCCATGATCCACTCTTCCAAACCAAAACCTTTCTCATGATTCTTCCCAACAGTCTCCCCTAATGGTTTCTCCTTGTCTCTGCCCAAAATTAACCCTTACCTTTTTCTTTCCTTCTATGGCTTCTATGGATGGATCCAAACCCACAAATCTCCCATGTTATGACAGACGATCTTTTATTTCTTTCATTTTTGTTTCAAGAAAAAAGGGTCAGCATTTAGCACTACTCTCTCCAGGCAGGCCAGGGGATTGAGGAGGGAATTGAGAAGGTAAGGGGGAGTTTCAAACTTCCATGTCTCAGAAGAAAAAAATGCTTAATATTGGCACATGGTCTCTGATGCGTTCTGGTATCAGAGGTGCCTGCATAACAAGAGAGAAATGAAAGAATATGCAAAGAAAGAGGGAAATGAGTCCAGGAAGCAAGCTTCCCCAAGCAAGAGGATAATTCCCTCAACTCCAAATTCTATACTGATCTCAATGATGCCTACCCATAATACAACCAGATTCTGTTATAACAGTGCTCACACATACAGCACTAACTAACTGATACTACTAATTCCCCTCTTTATCCTTAGTCACACTCCCACACCTCTATTCCCTTTGGACTTACGAGAATACACAAGTGAGGGCTCATTCCATTTCGATTTGGGCTTGGACCCCGTGATAATATTCCTATCAGTCTCCCAAATAACAGAAACCATAGAACATTTTTAAAATAAAGCAACAGTGTTTAGAAAGTTCACAAATTCAAGCCATAGATTTTTTCTTCTCTTCCTCAAGTCGCTGCAACTCAGCCAGTCTTTCTGCCCACTCTCTTTCCCTTGCAACTGCAGCCATTTTACGTTCTACCCTCTGAATATTTTTCTTCCGATTAGCCTCTTGCAGCTGAGCCTTCCTTTTCTTCTTTTCAGCCTGTATGCAAGAGTCCACAATGAACATTTATTCCAATAGGAGATACTTGGACTGATATCATACCATAGAAACACTTTTAGTTTACAAAAAAAATACATAGCACAGGTATTTTGTTAGGTTATAAGAAAATCACTCTAACCTCCTTAATAGCTATAACAAGCACCTCCTGACAAATAAAAACTGGTCATAACCAACTCCATTTAGCCTTGACAAATCTTGAAGTTGTAAAACAACCCATCTTACTTTAATTGACACTTGATAGTCAATTATTTGTCACAGAATGCCAATAAATTCCAGAGTTCCTAAGAATAACCACATAATGATCTAATATTCTAATTCCATTAAACATAGATATAGTTCACCTCATTTAAAAGGAGATTATTATGGCTATAATCTTTTCTATGGAATACTTTTGACATTCAATAGCCAATAAACTTGCCACCAAATCTACTCTAGCTAAATGTAGTACTTTTCATATCCAATGTTCATGAAGGCTACAGAAATAAATGACAAAATGAAGTCCTCGGAAGAACTGAAGGGACATAATAAAAAAAATGTGCTGTCAATGAATAAAAAAGAAGGCAGATGCTTTCGAAGGCAAGAGTTAATGCATATACGCAAACTCATTAGAGCTTCTGCGATGAATTACTAGATCCTATCTATGGCTCATAATTATTTGCTTTCATTTTGGCCGCAAATTTAGTGACAATAACAGCAAAGCAAACATTAGACAAAATTCATGCTAGTTAACTCCATGAGAAAGCAAATAAAGAACTAAAATCAGTTCATGACGTAATATTATCAATCAAAAACGCAAAGTGCAGATGCTAAACAAGTGAACAATAATACCACATCCAAATTTTCACTGTAAACTACTCTGAACCAAAAGACAGCACTAATGTTCAAAACTCATTAACCTAATTATACTAGTAGAAAGATTATGTTCCCCTCATGGACAACATTCACAAAGTTCTAACACAAACATTTAAAAATTTAAGTTACTAGAAATCCCATCCAACTTATAATTGAATATTGAGACTAAATGTCAATTTGTTTCTCTCCTCTTCACCATTAAATAAGATGACTGTCAAACAACACTAGGTCTTTTAACATGAAACTAATTGAAAATAAATATTCATTTCGTAACCATCATCCATTTCTCAAACAATCAGCAAGTAGAATGAATTTTCGTCTCAGAAAACACACTCAACACTCATAAACCCTAAAAATTCAATGTGTGCAGGGTAAAGGGGGAGCGCACCAATATAAAGGCACGGCGTTGCCTCATGCGTTTCTTCTCATTTCTCCTTTTGACACTCCCTTCATTAGGCTTATTTGGAAGTATGGGTTGGCACGGTGTATATTGAACCCAAGCATAAGGCCCTAAACCAAATAAAGCATTTCAAAATCGGAGATCAATTTCAAAATTAAAAGCACAAAAAGGGACGCACCAGAGGGTCTCAAGCTGGCTCTCTTTCGACGAGGTTTTTCAGAGGGTCGTCTCTTGGGGAAGCGAGTGTCTGTCAAGCTGTGGAATTGATTCCAAAGGGGATGAAGCCATTGAGGAGGTTTGCAGGGAGATGGAAAAGCAGGACAAAATGGTGCCATCGAAGCATTGATGGAGATTCGAGGCATTAAAGCTCTTGATGATGCAACTGAGAGAGGGCGAACAATGTTCCTTAGGGCTCCTGCAAATCCCATTCTCTCTGCCTGTAATAGAAATGATCAGTTCACGTGCACGGCAAAGTCCCTGATGTACTTTTCCTCTTAAGAATTTCTTAGATACACATCAAATGAAATGTATTCGTTGGAAGCACTAGATATTGAGCTTCTGAGTTATCATAATATGCAGATTCCAATCATAATTTGAGAAAACAAAGTATTTGCTAGCTATACTCAGAATTTTGGTACTCAATTTTACGGGATAATAAACAACCCAAATAGCACAACAAATTCAAAATTCAGCAGTAAACAATGCTGATTTGATTGGGCATGTGAAAATATAATGATGTACCTCAACTTTTTAAGACCAAATTAGACTAATTACTATGTTTTTGAAGTTTTCAAGATGACGCGTCAAACTATTAATACTTTGTTGTCCCATTAGAATAATAATGACACAAAAATGGTTACAAACAATGGCAACGGGAAGCAAGTAATGTTCGGTTAATTTGAGAAAAATCATCCGATGAAATCCATATTAAAAAATATTAATTCTTAGTTCAATGTACTTATTAGCCTACTCGGCGAAACGTCTGAGATATGCAGAGCAGAAACAAACTGACCTTGAGAAAAGAAGAGTTTTTTCCAAACCAGTATTTGGTCGCCAACGATGGCCAGACGGGAGCGCGAGGAAAGGCAAGTATTTGTGTTCTGAATCTGAATTTCAGATTTGGTATTTAGGTTGAGTTTTGGGCTTTTACTTCCAGCAACTTCCTGTTTGCTCAATGCACCTCCTGACATTTAGTGATTGGACAAAATTGTCCTTCATAACTTCGAAACATAGCACCTCCATCCCATTCAGTTCCGCAACACCAGCGGCGATCACCCATTGAAGACAGATTGAAGATACCCAGCGATGTCGGCAAAGGTAAGTTTAGCCTTTCTTTTTGTTTTCATGGTGGTGATTGTCACATTTGATTATCTCAAAGATACTGATTGTGTTGTCATTTACTGAGTCAGAATTTCGGAATTGCCTATTCCAAAATTTATTTTCGCATTATAGTTTTTTCTGAAACACCAATTCCAAAAGACATATACATGCATTCTAGAACATGTTTTTTGGACCATTTTTTTTATGAACAACTGATGTATGTTATTTGAGTTTGAATGAAGATAGTTGTGTTGTAACAAATCATTAATTTTGTTATTATGTGGGCAAGGGGATTAATTGTTAGTTGTGAGGTTAGTGATGAATTATTGAACTTGTAGTTACTTTTGTGTTTGTACAAGTAGTCTTTAGTAGGTTAGATTGTAAATAGGCGTCAAGGTTGATATAAATATAAAGTTGTTTTAATTTATTTATTTTTTTATATTTATGTGTTTTGTATGACACTTTTTTTTAACTTATGTGGATGTTTAGATGGTACGAACAAAAAAATATCAATGATAATCCTGACGATCACGTGAGACCTACTACATCTAATGATAGGTTGTTAGATATGATGTGGCTTAAAAAAACTTAACCAAGAAGAGGATGAATTGGTTTTAAACGCATTTTCACACTTTTTAAAGTATTTTTGAAAATGCTTTCTTAATTCACATTGAAACAAGAGATGAGATGATCTATCAATTATCCTTTTACTTGTAAACAAAATTTTAGATTGAATTAATGATACAAAACAAAAATATCACAACCATAATATATAGAACCTTAAGTAAGAAGTATAAGAGTTGAAGGGTTAGAGAAAAGATATCCAAGACATTCATACTAATTCGATTACAAAGAAATTTACATCCAATTTGATCCAAAGCAACCTAAGCTTGGATCTATTTCACTATCAATTTGAGTTTTACACTTTATTGATATAGTTGGTTTCTCTTTCTTTCTTAGTGAGGACAATTTACACATAATTCAAATTCAAAAATATAGTTGATGGTGCTTATTATTATTAATGGCTTATGACTTCTCATTTTTCTAACATAGTCCTGAGAAGATAAGTCTTCTTAAACCTTATGATCTTACTAAAACTTACTTTTACCATGATTAAAAATTCTTTTACACAAATAATTTTGAGTACAAAGTTTTCACAGAATAGCTTCTCACAAAAAAATGTTGTGTAGTTTTTATTTGAAAACTTATGTAAAGTTCATTTAAATTTTCATGGCAATTTCAGTAACTTCATATTCATATTTTTAGTTGGTTTCCTTTCTTCTTTCTAGTCATTACTTAGCTAGAAGATTTTAGGATAACCTTAAAATATTCTAAATACTTCACGAGTAAATTTATAAAATATAAAAAATAAGGCACAAAATATAAAAAAATTAAATTGTGTGTGTGTTCCTTTATAAAATTATTAATTTATTATCAAACGATATAGAAATCTATAATCGCATGAAATTCAAAATTAATAAATACCTTGAATTTTAAATAAAGACTAAATTAATTAGGCCATGAATCGCATGCTTGAATTTGGGGTTTGAGATTTTTTAGCTTTTTAGGTCAAACTTCAAATACACACACACAGGTCATAGAAAAAGAGGAAACAGAAAAAAAAAAGTAAACTATTTTTTTGCATCTTTATATTTAATTAGAAAATAAGTAAAAAGAATATTATCAACTTGAAAGTACAATGTACGTCGCATGGGTTCCATAATTTCTTGGTATTTATTTAATTCATATGGATAAAAAAATATTTATTTAAAGTAAAAAATATGCAAAGTGGAAAATTACGCTTGCATTATAAGTCAATATAAACAAGTTCTATTTCAAAATACCTAAACTGAATCTACGGACTACAAATAAAGTCTCACTTTCTCATTCTATGAATCTCTTTACTTTATATAAAGATACAAACTTTATTAATGGCTTTGTGTACTATTATTTTTAATACTAATAACCAAATAATATTTTTTTATTAAAAAAATATATTTAGCATTTTACCCATACATTCATATCATTATTTTCAATAAATGTTTTCAACAAAAGATATTTATCAAATATAATAAACTATTAATGTTATTCTTCGTATGAAATATAACAAAAAAAAACATTAAAGTAATACCCTCATATCATATTGAAGATTTTAAATTCCGTTTTTGGTGTTGTATATTTTTCAAGATTTATATTTAATATTATTCATTAAAAAAACTTAATAAATTAAAGATAAAACACCTTTAATAAATTAAAAATAATAATGAATTTTCTAATAAGTTGACTAAGTAATCTTTATAGACCCGAGTAAAACATTATTTAGCTTCCTACGAGTATTATTTAAATTATTTATTATAAATTTAAAACATAACTTATATGTTCAAAATAATTTTTATTATAAATGATAATTTTTAACTAAAATATATTCTCTAGTTAAAAATATTTATTTATTATAAATTTTAGTTCTATAAAAATAAATATTTATTTTATATGACCCGCAAGAAATGCAAATTATATTAATTTGATGATAATTATTTGTAATGATGAGTTATCAACTTTGCTAATTTATTAATAATATCAAATGTTGGTAATCAATAACAAGATGTGTCAAATTTGAGTCTTAGGTATATATGCAATTGCACCAAATATTTGAAGAATTTGTAATGATGATCTTGCAAGGCTTGAAGAGGACTTTTTCCCTTGGAGATGCTTGTGGTATAGACAAAAGTTTGTAATTGATTTATATTTAATGCTTAAAACTTAAAATAATAAATATTTTTAAATCTTTAACATATTCAATATTTATTTATATTTAATACTTTTTTCCCAAGTCAAACTATGTAGGAAGAATTTGTTGAAGAAGTGAGAAATCCCCAATCAAAGTCATTTTCCCTTTTCCTTCTCTTTCCAAGTGTTGAATGATAAATTTTGCTAATTCTCAAGATTTGATCATTGCCCAAATCACTTAATGAATATCATCGCAGAAAAAAAAAAACAAGAATGGTTGACATCTACAAACCTCCACCCGTCAAACCTATTTAATCACACTTTCAAACTTAACATTGTACACACTCCCACTACCTTTGATTTCATAGACGCTACTTTTCTTTCTCCTTGCCTTTCCTTCCTTTTTTTTTTTCATATTCCTACTATTTTCATGGAGTTCGCATATCGTGATGGCCAAAACCAAAGGACACCATTGCCAACTTTGTGCCCTATTTCCACACCCGCTTATGTCTCTGAACACCCGTTACAAGGTAACCCTATCTTTTCTTTACTTTCTTTTCAAGGGAGACCCATTTATTTTTTTGTTTTAAAAAAAAACTTTTCTCACATGAGTTCATTTTATTCACCTTCGACTTTGTAGGGTTTGATTTTATGCCAAGTGGTTTTTCCAACAATGTCCTGGTGCCCAGAGTTTTTCCAACACTGATGTCAGTCAATGCAGACGAAACATTCCAACGAGATCTAGAGACAAAGCATATACAACAAGAGCCAGATAAGGAGGAAATCATAAGAGAAATACTTGTCAACAAGATGACATTGACACAACGACAAGAGTTAGATGAGGAAGCAAATGGCGACGAAGAGAGCATTGGGACCTCGATGCAAAATTGGAGGGGATATCATTTCGGTGAGTTTCAATGCCTTTGAATAAAAAAAAACAACCAACTGATTTATCACATTAACACAGTTGGTGGGGCATAGCCCCAATTCCCCCCCCCCCCCCCCCCCCAAAAGTTGACATTAGATCACAACTTTTGTGTAGACGTCACAAATTATTCCTAATAAAGATAAAGTGATCATACTGATTAGTGCATAGTGTATGTTTAACTTACCCTTCTTTTCTCTCTTTATCTTTGTATTCAATTTTTTTTCTTGTTTCTTCTTTTTTGGCACTTGGATTGTGAAAAAGCTTCTCTCCTTTTGTTTTTGATTAAAAAAATTTAACCATTGCTTGAGAGTGACTACAATTACTTATTCACTTTTGATACAATAATCTAACAAAAATGATGCAATGGTTTATTTCTTTTATATTTTGAGAATTTTGTAAAATTAAAAAAAAAAGGTTTATTCTATTAACTGTTACAAAATTCTTAAAATATAATAAAAAAATTGTGAGTAGTGTAAGCAACGCAAGTCCAAAGTCGATAATGAGTTCAAAATTGTAGGTGATGTTGAAAGTTGCAAAGAGAGAAAAATTATTGTTCTTATTACAATGGACCAAGTGACTAAAATGTGACATAATAATCTCTTAGGTGTTTGGAGTGAGGAGAGTAGTCTAATTTGATCATATCTCAAGGAAGTAAAATGTAAGGTGTTGCTTGATTATGTTTTGATTTATTATATTTAAAATTGTTTTGTAATATAATTTTGAAGATTTGTTTTTCGTGATAAAATAAGGAAAAATAACTTGTTTGATAAGTATTATTTTGAAAACAATTTTGGAGATGAAAAAGTAGAAAAATATATTCATTGAATTTATTTTTAAGAATATATTTTATATTTTTCTAGTTTGCATGTTTCCTTATTTTTAGAATTAAGAAAACAAAAACAAAAGGAAAACAAAAACCACCTATATTTGGTTTTCATTTTTTAATTTACTTTAGAAAGGAGACTTTAACATGTAAGTAATGTAACATCCCAAAAATAATCCAATAACAATTTAGATAAAGATATCTAAATATATCTTTTAGTAAAGGAAAAGATACATTAAATTGTTTTAATATATTAGATTGTTATTTTTATTTTGAAAAGATATTAATATAATAAAATATTAGATTAGTTAAAGATAATTATAATTAAATATAAAAGAAATAATAAATAACGAAATATTGGTTAAATAGATTTTGAATTACGTACAATTCTTATATAAGAGTAGACAAATCATTCTCTTAGAACCACACACACATAAACTGTCTCTCTTGATATTAGTGAGTTTCTTAAGGACCAAGAAAAGAAAGAAAGTTGGAAATTTTTTCGATGCAATTGATAGAGGAGAAGAAGAATAAAAAAGAGCACAAATTTCTTGTTTCAAGAGGTAAGTAAAACAACCCTTTTCAAAAATTTCATGGTATGACTCTTAAAGAATGTGTTTTTGTATTCTTGATATAAATCTGAGTATTTCAATAAACTTCATTGAGAATTCATTAGGCATACTTCAACATCTAAGTATTTTAATTATACAAGGTTTGTTGTAGTGATTTTTAATTGACGGTATAATCTCAAATGTAGGATGGTGCTTATTGATTTTTCTTGTTCACAAGTTGATAACCTAGGAGGAAAATATGGTGTTGAGTTTCTTGATTTTATATGTAGTGACCTCAATTCCTTTTGAGATTGGCTAAAAGGATTTTAATTGTAATTACACATAGTGAAGTTCACACTACTAGAAAATCGTGTTTCAACGAAGATTATTTAGTGCTTTCAATGATCATTGCAAACTATCTTTGAAGTTGTTATCGTGGAAATGTTCAATTTCCACAACGGTTCTTGAACCGTCTTAGTCTGTTCGCTTCTATGTCACTTCTGCAAATCATTTTGGATAGGTTTACTTGTTGTTTAAAAATGTTAAAAACATCAGTATTTGATGATGATTTTCATCCAAAAATCGTCTCAGAATCATAATATTCTAAGATGATTTTATCCTAAAATTGTGTCATTCTAAGACAGTTTTCAACCAAAACCGTTGTAAACTCTGTAGATTGTAAGACTGTTTTGTTCGAAAATTATCTTAGAATCGTGATGTTCTAAGACAATTTATCCTTGAACCGTCTTAGAATGTCACAATTCTAAGACGGTTTTAATTGATAACCGATGTTGATTTTTTTAAAATGTTTATTTTTTTATATCAAACCTAATTAAACCTGTAATTTCAGTCATGTAGACCCAAACAGGTCGATTGTTATAAAATATTACAAAATTAATTTTGGTATGAATTTCGACATACATAAGTTACATTGACAATAGTGTAGACATACATGAAGCATATATGATAATCCATATTCCAATAACATGAGGATTCTGGTTCACACAAATGAATAATAGATAAAAGCCATTACTGGATCAATACATACATATAAGTAATAAACAACTCATGCACAATATGAGGGTTATGACATTCATAATAGGCAAATGAAAAAGTAGTAGCCCGGTCTCATTACTTGGATCAACTAGTCATCCAAATGGTAGCATGTCCAAATCAAGCTAGGAATTTTCCTTTAAACCTTTTCCTCCTATCATATTAGCTGTAATCCCTGGTTCAGAATTAAATGACTAAAGTTATGTAATATGGTGATAACAAAATGTATATAGAGAAGTAGCATGATTGCAACATATTGCAAGGTTGATAAAAAAAAATCTTAAACAAAAATATAGACAACTTAATCACCTTGTTACATCAAAGTAAGCCTTGACGTCCTCCCATAAATCCCAGTCGTCTCTTGTTACTCTATACATGTTGACTAGTCTATTAACATCCTTGGCCATGGCTAGTGTCACACTAGTTCCAAGAGACATATAATACACAATAGGGCGATTAAGCTCACTGAGAACTTGTCATGACATGCCATATGATAAATTAGCCAATAAATCATTGGAAAAATATTACCAATCTTAATGTTTATGTGAAAATGAAAGGTAGTGAGAGGGTAAGAGGGAAAGGGAACTACAGAATAAGCGTCATTGAACATGCATCATAAAACATGGTTTTTTTAGTAGTTTATGACGGTTTTACATAAAACTAACGTTAAGGCGTCCAATAGTTACAAAATTGCAACCGCCAAGATGTAGCTCTAATACCAATTGAAAAAAGATGATGACGCTCACAAACCAAGAGTGGGTGAATTGGTTCTAAATCAAATCAAACAAAAAATAGAGTTTTGAAACTTTCTTTTTGAAAGATCGTATCACAAACTTTTGTTAAAACCAATATTTAGTCAATCACCCTTAACACAAAATCCTTTTGTTAAAGTTCTTATTCAAAAAAATATTTTCTTTAACCTTCAACAAATTGATCAAGAATACAATGAGAAAGAAATATAAGATCAAGAGAAGATGTACACCAATTTTTATATTGGTTCACTCTTTATCTCTAGAGAAGCTACTCTAGTTATCTAATCCAAATTGAATTACATTTTCACTATGCATATAAAATTCTTACAAGCAATCACAATCAATCTCAATTCCTACCCCATAAAGAGAGATTAAGGTACCCAACCCTAGGGTCCTTTGTGAATAAGAGCCTAAGAGAAACCTACCATTTGCCCAAACTAGAAAAACTTATTCCAGCATGCCTTAAGAAATTCATCCAAATGCTAACAACATGTAAAACACACGAAAAAATTGATTCAAAGAGAGACACAACATGATCAATCACACGCAAGAACCTTTGCTTGAGTGAATGAGTCTCTTCTTGATCTCAAAAATAATTCACAACTCACTTTTTACCATGAGAGCTTCAGAAAAAATGAAGTCTAAAAGTTGTGAGTCGCACACTTATTCTAAGAACCTTTTCTTCTCTCTTTTTCCTTCTTAAAAGTGTGAATACAAAGGGGTTATTGTTGGACATGTGGCCTCAGATATCTTAAGAAGGGGGGGGGGGTGAATTAAGATATTACAAACTGTTTCCCCAATTAAAAATTCTACTTTGATTCTAATGCAAGTTCCAAGTTCCCTTAAAGATGAATTTCTAAATGATGATTCAAATTAAACAATCTGAATGTAACTGTTAAGCAACAATAAATAAAAGAGTTTAAGGGAAGAGAAAGTGCAAACACAGTTTTTATACTGGTTCAGCAAAGTCCGTTGCCTACGTCCAGTCCCCAAGAAATCCGCTTGGGAGTTCCACTATCTCATAATCCTTTACACCTTCTGAAACACACAAGGGCATCCTTTCCTTTGTGTTCAGATGCCTTACAACAAGAGACTCTCAGTCTCTTAGCCCTTTGATCAGAAAGAGAGGAAGAAGAAATGATCTCTCTTGAAAGAGACAGATGGTACAATGAAGCGCTCAATTCCTTATTGAATGTCACAAGTGTTTGGCCAAGGAAGTGTGAAGATAAGATGATTTGTATTAGAGAGGATAAGAACTTTGAACTCAGTGAAAAACTCTCTTAATCATTTGAGAGGATAAAACTTTTTGGGCAATCAAAAACTCTCTTAATCTCTTGAGAGGATATAACTTTTTGGGCAATGAAAACTCTCATCATCTTTTGAGAGGATAAGACATTTTTGGACAAGCAAAACTCTCATAATTTTTTGAGAGGATAAAACATTTTGATAAAAAAAACTCTTTCTAATTTCATTCCAAGTCACTAATTTATAGGCCTTTGATGGCCATTCAAAATTCAAATGAAAAGCTATGACTATTGGGAATATTTTTCAAAACAATTCATTGGTAATCGATTACAATCTTGGAGTAATCGATTACACAATTATTTTTCTTGAAAAGTTGTGACTCTTAATTTAAAATTTGAATTTCCAACGTTCAGAGTCACTGGTAATCGATTACAATATTTGTGTAATCGATTACAAGGTTTCAAAAATCTTTTAAAACGTTTTAAAGCACTAGTAATCGATTACATGAACTGGTAATCGATTACATGTTTTAAAAAATCCTTTTCAAATCTTTTGAAGGCATTTCAAATGTTTCAAGCCTCTGGTAATTGATTACAATATGTTGGTAATCGATTACACATATTGAAAACCTTTGAAAAATGTTTGAAATGATTTTCAGAAAGCTTTTGTGCTTCTGGTAATCGATTACAGTCTCTGGTAATCGATTACCAGAGAGAAAACTTTAAAAGAATAACTTGGCCAAATCTTTGTGCTTTCAAATCTAACTTATAAATCTAACTTAAGAATCTATCTAGTCAATCTAACTTGAATATCTTGGATTGCTTGATGCTTACTTGAATTATCCATGAAGACAAATCTTTCTTGAAATCAAAATCTTCTTGAGTTGTCTTGGATATGCTTGACTATTGGAATCATCAAAATCTTCTTGAATTTTCTTGGATATGCTTTACTATTGGCATCATCAAAATCTTCGTGAAGCCTTGCTTCTACAGTTATTTATAGAGAATATAGTTATAACTGCATGTAATCGATTAAATACCCAATGTAATTGATTATTTTGAAGAAGTAATCGATTATATTATCATTTCAGTCGATTAAAGTGTTCTGCCTAACATTTGGAAAACTTTCAAGAACAATGTAATTGATTAGATTCATGATGTAATCAATTAAAGTGTTCTCGATCACTTTTGGGAACACCATTAAGAACAAAGTAATCGATTACGATCACGTGGTAATCGATTAAAGCAAAGACTCATGAAAAACCATACATGGTCTCTACTAAACTATGTAATCGATTAAATTGAAACTAGAATCTCTCTGTAAGCTACAAACACTTGTGTAATCGATTATGATCAGCCTTGTAATCAATTAAAACAGAGGGTTTTATGCATTGAAGAAGTTTCTAACTTTAGAAGCAATTTTTCTACCTCTACATGATGATGTATGATGTACATATGAAAAGATAGAAACTAAGATGCAACAATCAATATAAATGCCACTCAAAGAGTTGGACATGTAAAAAGACAAAACTTCTTAAAGCTCCAAAGCTTAGTCTTCATGTTGCTCCCCTAGTCGACTTCGAGCCTTGCCTCGGATATGCCACTGAAGGGCAAGCAGTTGGTGGTATACCCCTGCAAAACACTTTGGAGGGGCCTCAATTTCGCCCCCAACCACAACCCTTCTATGGAAAAATGGTGGGTTACACACCTTCAAGCTTTGCGGATTTGGTCTTCACCGGCGAAAGGATCAAAGTGGGTATGGAAAAAGGAAAATTTGATCATCCTGCTTTGGTGAATGCGAAAACTGTGGCAAATGAAGAGGATGAGAATGAGGGACAAACCCTTGCTATGACTGTCATTCCTACACGGTCAAATTTCCCATCAGCCCAACAATGTCATTACTCAACCAATAACATTCCCTCTCACCTAATCATCCACAAAAGCCATCCCCAAATCAGCCACAAGGCCTACCTGCTTACCACACGCCCAATGCCCAACCACCACCTTTAGCGCAAACCAAAAAGGAATTTTGCAGCAAAAAGCCTATAGGATTCATCCCAAATTCCGGTGCCATATGCTAACTGATGTGTCATCATTTTCTCCTATTTCTTAACCCTTTTTGTCACCATTTTAATTACTGATTATCCTTAATTGTCAAATTAATTATGCAGTTTTATCATTTGGGTCTACTGGATTAATTTTGTGTTTTAATTTAATTTCAAGAGAATTATAAGCAATTGGGCTGGGACTTGAAGAGAGCAGATGATTTTATTCTACCAAATCTTATCTTATCTAGATTTTATCTCATCTAGATACTATTTCATCTAGATCTTATCTTATCTAGATTTTATTTCATCTAGATATTATTTCATCTATATTTTGTCTTATCTTATCTTATCTAGATTTTATTTTATTTATGGGCTTGGACTTAAAACAGATTTGTAAGCTTTGGGGCTGAGAACTAGATAATAACACCAAGGTTCTAGTTTTAGCCCTCTCTTTTGGGTTTTACTCCTCTTTGTTTTTAGTTCTCTTTTCATTTTAGTCACTTTTTCGTTTTGGAGAGAAAGAATAAATTTAAGTTTTGCGATTCCAGTTTTTACTATTCATGTAGCAATAAAGTTTCATTTTCTGCTTCAATCTGCAATCTTGTTTTCTACTGATTAATGGAAGGCTAAGTCTCCAACGTTGTTTTCTCTTGAGGATCAAGCACAACTCTCTTTGAGGTTTTATTATTACTATTAAATTCTAATCAGTTTCTCCTCTTCACCAATTATTCTGTATTTGTTGCTATTAATCCATGCATGCTTAGTGCTTGATTAATTGTCTCTGCGCTTAATTTACGTTCATGCTTAATGATCAGTTTCGTTCATGATTAATTGGTGTATGTGTTGCTTAATCACATAATGACTGCCTTATGTTAAATTTCGCTTAGTAATTTAATTTAGGGTTGGATTAAGTGGTTGAACTGATAAAGGATAAATTCTCGTAACCTAGGATAAGAGACTTGCTTGTGAATCAAGGGGAAACAACGTGCTTTAATTCTGATATTTTCTAATTCAAATTTGTTCGCTGTTTAATTTACAAAAACAAACAACCCCCCCCCCCCCAATTCGTTACTGTTTATTACTATCTGTTATGAATGTTTGGTTGACCATTGCTCGTTGGGAGACGACCTAGGATCACTTCCCAGATACTGCATTTTTAATGTTTATTTGATTCGGGTACGACATCGATCAAATTTGGTGCCGTTGCCGGGAAGCAGTGGGCCCTGTTCATAATAGTGTTTAGTTATTTTATTTTGTGTAGCGTTCTGTTTTGCATTTCAGTTGCATTCCCTGTTTAGTGACTGTTTCAGCGACTGATTCAGTCTTTTGTTTTGCTGTGAACAATGTTGAACAGTGATTAGCGACTGGAATTAGCGATGGATTTTGTAATTTAATTAACGATAGTTAGAGTTGTCATTTTTGGCTGTTTTTTTGTGTGGTAGTTTCTTTTGATCCATATTTCGTGTGAAAAATACCAGGATCACTTAGTGTGGCAGTATTTGAGAGAGACACAAATTTTGGGAACTTGTTTTTAGCAAAACTTAAAACGGCCATAACTTTTGCTCCGGATATCAGAATAACTATTATTATATATGCATTTGGGGTAGAAAAAAATTTCCCATATTGTGGCAACTTGAAGAAGCTGGTTGGGGTCTCCCAAACTCCAAAAATCAGCCGTTTACTAAGTTTTTTTTAAAAGTATTATTGTCTTATTTTTCTAAACTTTGATTAGGTAGTTTTCATAGTTAGACTTTGAGTTTTTGTTTGAAAATTTTTGTTCTTTCATTTCATGATTTTAGGGTGTTCCTCACAAAATTTCAGCTTATTTTGATATCATTTGTGTATAGTTGTAGTTTTAACCCCTTGTTAGGTGCTTGTTGAGAAACACACTATTTGCTGCATATAGTGCATGACTAGGGGCAATCCAGGTGATTTACAACCCTTTGATCCTGAAATAGATAGAACCTTTCATAGATTAGTTAGAGATAGTGTGCATCCTGGTCATTCTGTGCATTTTGAGCATTCTGTTGCTAGTGATTCTGAATATTCTGATTTTGAACATTCCACTACTAATTTTTATATTGAGAACATGGCCCAACCTCCACCTCGTGAGAGGACTCTTAGGGAGATGGCTGCACCTGATTTCACTTATGAAAGCTTGTGCATTCAATATCCTGACGAGGGTGTTCCATATGTTCTCAAGACTGGACTAATACATTTGCTGCCCAAGTTTCATGCTCTTGTAGGTGAAGATCCTCATAAGCATCTTAAGGAGTTCCATATTGTTTGTTCCACCATGAAGTCCCCTGATGTCCAAGAAGATGACATCTTTCTAAGGGCTTTTCCTCATTCTCTAGATGGAGTGGCAAAAGATTGGCTCTACTACCTTGCTCCCAAATCCATTTTCAGCTAGGATGACCTTAAGACGGTGTTCTTGGAGAAATTCTTCCCTGCATCTAGGACCACTGCCATCAAAAAAGACATTTAAGGCATCAGGCAACTTAGTGGAGAGAGCTTGTATGAGTACTGGGAAAGATTCAAGAAATTGTGTGCAAGCTGTCCTCACCACCAGATTTCTGAGCAACTCCTTCTTCAATATTTCTATGAGGGACTTAGCAACATGGAGAGGAGTATGATTGATGCTGCCAGTGGTGGAGCTCTTGGTGATATGACCCCTGCTAAGGATAGGAATTTGATTGAGAAGATGGCTTCCAACTCCCAACAATTTAGTGCAAGAAATGATGCTATTGTCCTTAGAGGAGTCCATGAGGTGGCCACAGATTCATCTTCATCTACTGAAAATAAAAAGCTTGAAGGAAAGCTTGATGCCTTGGTCAACCTAGTAACTCAACTTGCCATGAATCAGAATATGCATCTGTCATAATAGTCTGTGGTCTATGTTCTTCTGCAGATCACCATACAAATCTCTGTCCTTCTTTGCAGCAATCTGGAGTCAATGAGCAACCTGAAGCTTATGCTGCTAACATTTATAATAGACCTCCTCAGCATCAAAACTAACAACAACAGAATAATTATGACCTTTCGAGCAATAGATACAATCCAGGTTGGAGGAATCATCAATATCTGAGATGGACAAGTCCTCCATAACAACAATAACCTGTCCCTCCTTTCCAGAATGTTGCTGGTCCAAGCAAGCCATATGTTCCTCCTCCAATACAGCCACATGTTGTAGGAAGTACATATACTTTTGACTTGCTTTATGAGGTACAGGCTAAGGAACCTTCTTCTTCTCCTACCCTGGTTCCTCCCATTGTTCAACCACCACCCACACCAGAGTTGAAGCCCTTACCAGCTAACCTCAATTATGCTTACTTGGAGGACAAGGAAAAGTTTCCAGTGATCATCTCTGCCTCCCTTGCTGCTGAGCAAGAGGAGAAGTTGTTGCTAGTTCTCAAGAAGCACAAGAAAGCCATTGGATGGACTTTAGCAGACATTCCTGGTATTAGCTCATCTACCTGCATGCATAGGATACTTTTAGAGGATGGAGCTAAGCCAGTGAGGCAGCCACAGCGGCGAATCAACCTCGTCATTCTAGATGTGGTGAAAAAGGAAGTGACCAAGCTCTTACAAGCTGGAATCATCTACCCCATTTTTGACAGCCAGTGGGTGAGTCTAGTCCAAGTGGTTCCTAAGAAAACAGGCCTCATAGTGATCAAGAATGAAAAGGACGTGCTTATTCCCACAAGAGTGTAGAACAGTTGGCGAGTCTGCATTGATTATAGGAGGCTGAACTAGGTAACCAGAAAAGATCATTTTCCCCTGCCTTTCATTGATCAAATGCTTGAGCGCTTGGCAGGTAAGTCCCATTACTGTTTTCTTGATGGTTTTTCTGGTTATTTTCAAATTCATATTGCTCCTGAGGATCAAGAAAATACCACATTCACCTGTCCTTTTGGCACTTTTGCCTATAGGAGGATGCCCTTGCGCCTATGCAACGCCCCTGGTACCTTCCAGCGGTGTATGCTTAGCATTTTCAATGATTTTTTAGAGAGTTGCATAGAGGTGTTTATGGATGATTTTACTATTTATGGATCCTCTTTTGATGCATGTTTGGATAGTCTGGATAGAGTTTTTAATAGATGCATTGAAACTAACCTTGTGCTGAATTTTGAAAAATGTCACTTCATGGTAGAACAAGGTATAGTTTTAGGGCATATCATTTCCAGTAGGGGCATAGAGGTTGACCCTGCAAAAATAGATGTTATTTCACAATTACCTTACCCCTCTTGCGTGCGAGAGGTTCATTCTTTTCTTGGTCATTCATGGTTTTATAGGCGATTTATCAAGGATTTTAGCAAAGTGGCCCTTCCACTATCCAATCTGCTGCAAAAGGAGGTGGAGTTTGATTTTGATGACTGGTGCAAAGAGGCTTTTGATTGCCTCAAGCGTGCGGTGACTACCACCCCTATCATTCAGGCACGTGATTGGACAGCCCCATTTGAGCTAATGTGCGATGCATCCAATTACGCATTGGGGGCTATCCTTGCTCAAAAGACTGATAAGCTGCCTCGGGTGATCTACTACGCTTCCAGAACTTTGGATGCTGCTCAAGCAAATTACACTACCACAGAGAAGGAGCTATTAGCAATAGTTTTTGCTCTTGAAAAATTTCGTTCATATTTGCTTGGAACTCGTGTTATTGTTTATATTGACCATGCAGCTCTAAAGTACCTATTGAAGAAGGTTGAATCAAAGCTTAGATTGATCAGGTGGATGCTTTGGCTCCAAGAGTTTGATTTAGAGATCCGTGATCGGAGTGGTGCATAGAACCTCGTGGCTGACTATCTGAGTAGGATTGAGCGTGCGTCTAAGGACTCACCCATTTGGGATGATTTCTCGGATGACCATTTGTACATTCTGTATAGTATTTCTGATTCCTTCCCCACTCCTTGGTTTGCTAATATTGTGAATTATTTGGTTGCTTATGTTTTTCCTCCCTTAGCATCTAAGTCTCAAAATGATAAAATTAAGAGCGATGCTAAGCATTATATTTGGGATGACCCCTATTTGTGGAAGTTGTGTAGTGACCAGGTTATTAGGAGATGCATTCCAGACCACGAGATTGACTCGGTCCTGCAATTCTGTCATTCTTCCGCACCAGGTGGCCATCTTGGCATATAGAGGACAACTCGCAAGGTGCTTGACTGCAGTTTCTATTGGCCCACCATCTTCAAGGATGCGTGGAGAATCTGTAGCACTTGTGAGCCTTGTCAGAGAGCAGGCGACTCACTTTCATGGAGACAGCAAATGCCTCAACAACCCATGTTGTTTTGTGAGGTGTTTGATGTCTGGGGTATAGATTTTATGGGGCCTTTCCCTGTTTCTTATGGTTTTGTTTATATTCTCTTTGCTGTTGATTATGTTTCAAAATGGGTGGAAGCCAAACCCACCAGAACTAACGATGCTAAGGTTGTTGTGGATTTTGTTAGATCTAATCTGTTTTGTAGGTTTGGAGTCCCTAGAGCTATTGTTAGTGATCAAGGCACCCATTTTTGTAACAGATCCATGTATTCCTTGCTCAAAAAGTATGGGGTCGTGCACAAAATTTCCACACCTTACCACCCCTAAACTAATGGGCAAGCTAAGATTTCAAATAGGGAGATAAAGAGGATCTTGGAGAAGATTGTGCAGTCGAACATAAAGGATTGGAGCATCAGGCTGAATGATGCTCTTTGGGCGCATAGGACTGCCTACAAAGCACCCATAGGAATGTCTCCTTATCGGGTTGTCTTTGGCAAGGCATGTCATCTTCCTGTAGAGATAGAGCACAAAGCCTACTGGGCTGTAAAGACCTGCAACTTCTCTATTGATCAGGATGGAAAGTGATGGAAGCTTGCTTGTGGAGCTTCTATGGAGGCTGGATCTTTGAGCTTCAATGAGGTCCTTTAATGGTGATTTTCCACCATGGAGATGCAGCGGAAGACAAAGGAGAAGAGGTGAGAGGAGGCGCCATCCACTAGGGAATAAGCCATGGAAGAAGGAGCTTCACCACCAAGATGAGCCTTGGATAAGAAGCTTGGAGAGAATGCTTCAATGGAGGAAAAGAAAGAGGGAGAGAAAGAGAGAGGGAGGAAGCACGAAATTGAAGGAATAAAAGAGGGAGAGAAGTGGAACTTTGAAGTATGTCTCACAAGACTCTCATTCATCAAAGTTACAACAAGTGTTACACATGTTTCTTTTTATAGACTAGGTACCTTCCTTGAGAAGCTTTCTTGAGAAAACTTCCTTGAGAAGCTTCTTTGAGAAAACTTCCTTGAGAAGCTAGAGCTTAGCTACACACACTCCTCTAATAAAATGATGCAATCCTACCCCGCAAGGGCATTGGATAGAAGACTCCAAGTAGATTGGGCCAGAGATCCAAGGGAAGGCCCTAGGGTTCTCATGAGCCTTAGGGTAGATTTTGAGCCCATGGGCTAAGTATGAGCCCGCTTATCTTTGTAAATATTAGAATAGGTTTTCTCCTTCGTTTAGGTCTTGTATTTTGGCCATTCTAGTAGTATAGGGTTTTAGCCTTGTATTTCGAGGCATTTTGAGTAGTCTTTGTAGTAGGGACGTTTTTTTGTATTTTCATGTATTTTGTCATGGGGGTGAGCTTAGCTATTATAGGGGGTGTCTAGCTAAGTTCATGCTTCTCATCTCAAGGAGGTGAGTTTAGCTATTAGAGAGGTGTGTGTAGCTAAGATCTAGCTTCTTTAGGAATCTTTTCAAGGC